>NC_056732.1:1333397206-1333697206 GCF_019279795.1 Protopterus annectens
TGTTGCCATGATTGGGGAAAAATACAGGTAGCTCAATAGACTGATTTAAATTGGACTCAGAACATACTTTTGGCAGAAAAGAAGGATTTGTCCTGAGAGAGATTCTGTCTTTGTGGAAAATCAAATAGGGAGGATGGATAGACAGAGCTTGCAATTCTGAAACCCTACTGATGGAGGTAATGGCTGTTAAAAAGATAGTCTTCCAAGTTAAGAACTTTAGTGAACAGGAGGAGGCTGGTTCAAAAAGAGTGAGAATTAAAGAAGCTAGTATCAAATTTAGATCCCAAGGAGGTGATGGTTCTCTTATGGGAGGTCTTAAAAGGAATGTACCTCTCAAAAAGGCGTTGCATAATCTGTGAGACATTATATTGGCTCCCCTGTATCCTACATGGTAATTTGATATGGCAGCTAGTTGTACCTGTATCATGGCTGCAGCTGCACCTTGATTAAAGGTTTCTGTTAAAAATTCCAGAATTGCTGATAAAGGAGCTGTAAAGGGGGTCTATATGGTTCTTGTCAGCCCAACAAGAAAATCTCTTCCATTTGCTCACATAAAATTTCCTAGTTGTATCCTTGTGTGACAAAACCAGGATGTGTTGCACTGCTGGTGATAATTCTGGAAGCCTGGCTTAGACGGGAAGTGGAGCTACCAAGCTGTCAGCTTGAGGCTTTGAAGGGAGGAGTGGAGTGTTCCTGACTGATGAGTCACAAGATCCCACACTGTTTCTAGGATCCAAGGCTCCTCCTGAAGATGGGGCCATAGGAAAGGGAACCATATCTGATGAGGCCAGTAAGAAGAAATGAGAATTAGCCTGCAACTCAACGACTTGGCTTTCTGGTAAACTTTGGGTATTAATGGAAACGGGGGAAATGGATAAAGAAGTTCCAGGGGCAAATTGTGAACAAGTGCATCCTTAAGTGACTCCCCCAGTGGGGGGAGATTAGGGCAAATAGCTGCTGCATTTGGAGTTGATGGACGTGACAAAGAGGTTGCAGCAAGGCTGGCCCCATTTGTGAAAATTTTGGTTCACAATTTCCTGTTTGAGGGACCACTCATGCTTCATAAGAATTGCCTTGCTTAGCCTGTCAGGTATCAAATTGGATTTCCCCGGGATGTGCATTGCAACCAGAAAACATTGAGAAGATATCACCCATTGCCATACTCTTTGGGCCTCTCGACAGAGGGAGTAGGATCTGGTTCTGCCTTGTTTGTTGATTTAACATACCACGGACATATTGTCTGTTTGAATTGCAATCATACCTGTTGGAAGAGAGCGCTGGAATGCTTGCAACACCAGAAGCACTGCTCTCATCTCTAGAACATTGATGTGCAAGTGGTACTTGTGTTCCTGCCAAGTCCCATAGACAGTTTGTCCCAGATAATGCACTCCCACCCTATTTGGGAAACGTCTGTGGTCACTGTAGCTACTGGTTGGGGGAGGACAAATAGTCTGCCTATCGTTACCTGCATGGACCAAAGACACCAACATAGGTCCCTCTTGCAGGTGTCTGTAATGAGGATCTTGTGTGATATAGGTAACTCCTGCATGGAAGACTGAGCAAAGAGTAGCCACATAATATTCTCATATGTAGATGCGCTAGTGGTACTAATGCTATTGCCGCTGCCACTGAACCCAGAACCTTGAGGACAAACTTTGCCTGTACTTTCTTCTTCATGAGTAAGATTGACACCTGATGGTGTAGCATTAGTACTCTTTCGTGAGGCAGTTTTACTACCACGTCTTTTGTGTTTAAGTCTGCCCCTATAAAGGTAATATGCTGTGAAGGCAACAAGGCAGATTTTTCACAATTTATGGCAATGCCTAGCTCTTAGCAGAGATGAAAGGTAGTGTCCCTTGCCTAGGATAGTAGATGTTCAGTGGTGGTGGTCAAGAGCCAGTCATCTAAGTACGGAAACACCCTGAATCCTAGATGCCTCAGGTGAACCGTGACTACTGCCATTCATTTGGTAAACACTCTGGGGGCTGTAGTGAGACCAAAGGGCAGAGCTCTGAATTGGTAATGACTGGCTCCCAGCCAGAAGCTTAGATATCTCCCAGATCGCCTGTCCATCTTTATATGGCAGTACGCATCCTGAAGATCTATGGAGCACATCCAATTGTCTTGTCCCAGAAAAGGAAGTATAGACTGCAGTGTCACCATCCAGAATTTCTCTGTCTTTACAGACTTGTTCAGTTTGTTGAGATCCAAGATTGGATTCCACTCCCCTGTCTTCTTTGGAACTAAAAAGAAGCTTGAGTAGATTCTGGATCTGATTTGGTCTGCGGGGACTTCTTGGATGGCTCTTTTTTCTAGCAACCATTGGATTTCTAGGGTTGCTTGATCCCTTTGACTGGATGGGATGTCTGGGATTGATCTTGTTGGAGGGGGGTGGAGAAGAGATGGGTATGATGTATCCCCTGGATATAAGCGACCGTACTCAGTTGTCTTGAGTGATGCTGAGCCTGGCCTTTGGGTACAGTGATAATCTGCCTCTGACTGCCTCCAGAGGTAGAAAATCGGGTCTCCTTTAAGGAGCGCTGGAAGGGTCTGCCAGAGAATGTAACGCCGTTGCCCTGGTTCTGCACACCCCCTCTGCTGCGAGAGTGGCATCTTCCATTAGTATTTACCCCTCTGCACCAAGGATGATGGCTCTGAGTCTGACGTGGGTGCTGAACTTACCTGCAACGAAGCCCCGAGTGGAAGAGTCAGATCCGACAAGGGTTCAATTCAACTCTTCCCCCAGATCCGATGAGGGAGTATCGGCTCCCAGATCCCTCAATGGAAGACAACATCAACGAGATCAGAGTGAGTGGATGTTGGAACCGAGTCAACAGGGATGGTTTTTGGGTCCAATGGTTCCACCACAAGGACCTCCAGACACTCTGGCTCCAAACTTGTCTGAGTCGGAGGAGGAATGAAAGGTAATGTAGATTTGGTAGTCAGCTCCATGTCCTTCTGGGCTGGGCTCGATAGAATTTTTGCTAGGGCCAGTGTCCAAAGTAACCTCCTAACCACCCGCTCCACATCATCATCTGATAAGCTCCTGGATGATCGAGAGGAATGGGTGGATGATCTGTGGCTACCTGCCACCGATTGCAGCAGAGGAGACTGCAGCACCAAACTGACCAGCTCCAAGGGCAGTGACCAGCTCCTTTTATGGCTCCGAGATGACTCAAATAACTCAGGTGGAACCAATGGAGACATAGCCTTCTCAGAACCGACAGACTTCGGATCTGAAGTAACCTGTTTCTCATGTCTCTTTGTAGGCTGAGAAACCAGAGCTGAAGAAGCTGATGCTTTTGAGGACTTGCCACAAGATTTGGAGGCCTCATTCCCTTCAACCACCATTTTGAAAAACTCCTTCAATAAGCCCCTGACTATTAACTTGTTTTTCTGCTCCTGCAGGACCCTTGAACTAAAGCCGTGGCAAACAGAGCAGGAATCCTGCAGGTGAATGGCCCCCAAACAATAAACACAGCTAATGTGTCCATCTGTTATAGACATTTTTTGTGTGCAAGAATCACACTTTTAAAACCAGACTGTCTAGTCTCTTTGGTAGGATCTTTAGACATAGGTTCATAGGTTCAAAGGTTGGTACTAGGCTATCGGCCCAAGGGCCTATGCAAGCCTAGCCATAACAATTCCCAATTCCCTGGATATTTCTTCCCACAATATTTACTTCTCTGGGCCCCTGTCTAGCAGGGCGACTGACATGATCCCCGGGGTGAATTTCCTATCTCCCATCCAGTCATCAAGGTTCCTTTTGAAGAGGGCCAATGAGGCACTCTGCTTGACATGTATGGGCAGTCTATTCCAGAGTATGGGAAGTCTCTGGGTCAGGAACCTATCCCTCCAGCATGTTTTGTTCATTGTGATGACAAGGTTTAGATCCCTGGAGCGTGTGGCTCTGAGGGATTGGGATTTCTTTAAGTGGAGCATGTCCAACAGCTCAGGGTTTGACATGGCCTTGTATGTTAAGCAGAGATAGCCTCTGAGTAAACGATATGCCACAGAGTATAGCTGGTGTTTTTTTAGATGGTCAGCATATGGCATCTGCTTTAGGCCTGTGATTCTTTTAGTGAGGTATTTCTGTGGCCTTTCCAGCTGTTGCAGATGTCTTGTGAGGTACATACCAAATGGGGCATTATACTCTATAATGGGTCTAATGATGGATGAGTACAGTGGGACAATGACCTCCTTTTTTCTGGATGAAAAGCCCTTAGTGATGAGGTGTGCCACATAGAAGGATATCCTGACTGTTGTGGCGATGTGGTTATCGAAAGTGAGACCACTGTCCACCTGTGTCCCTAAGTCTCTCATCACACTTTCGATGTTTAGCATCCTGCCACCTATGTGGTAATTCATGGGTACATGTTTTTTTCCAAAGGGGATAACTATACATTTCTTGGCATTAAGCTTGAACCCACGGCTCTGGCACCAGGCATCTGTTTCTGTAAGGCCTTTTTGTAGAATATCCACATCATTTGGGGATTCAATAATGGCTCCCAGTCTGCAGTCATCTGCAAACTTTGTTAGCCAGAGTCCCTTAGAGTTGGCCTGTACTTCAGAGAAGTAGATGCCAAACAAGAGTGGTCCCAGGACTGAACCCTGAGGTACTCCACTTGTCACTTGTCTGGAGCTGGATTTGGAGTCATCTACATTTACAGTCTGGGTTCTGTCAGTAAGCCAGTTGGCAACCCATCGAGTGACGTAGGGATTTATGCCCAGCTTAGTAAGTTTATCTATGATTCCAGAGTGGGGGATGGTGTTGAAGGCCTTGGCAAGGTCCAGATAGGCTGTGTGGACCACCTTACACTCATCCACAGCTCTGGAGACTGATTCGAAGAAGTCAATCAGATTCAGGAGACAAGATCGGCCCTTCACAAACCCAAACTGGGTGGGGTCCAGTGTTTGAAGGTTGCCAATGTCTTTGTTTATAAGTTCCATGATAATGCGGTCCATGCCCTTGCAGATCAGGCTTGCCAGACTGATGGGATGTTAGTTCCCAGGATCCAAGGCGGATCCTCCCTTGTGGAGCGGGATAACTGTAGCTGTGCGCCACTCAGTGGGCATGAAGCCTGAGGTGAGGCTATGATTAAACATGACACTTAGGTAAGGTGCCAGTTCATTTTGTAGTTCATGTAATACACAGCCTGGGATGTCATCTGGTCCCATGGATGCTGCATTCTTAGCTTTGGAGAGTGCAGTTTCTACCTGTGTGGCCGTGATTATCAGAATTTGGCAATCTTTTGGTATTGAGATGGGCCCTTTAGGGGGTGAGAGGGCAGTGAAGTTGGCACTAAATCGATCTGCCAGGATATTGGCAATATCCTTGGGATCAGTATATTTAATGCCATTCTGTTGTAGCTCAGAGCAGATCTGAGCATTGCCGTTTAGATTCTTGACATAACTATAGAATGCCTTGTGGTTGTCTTTGGAATCTTTGGCAATTTTATTTTCGTAACTAGCTTTTGAGGATTTTATGAGGGATCTCAGCTTCTTACTGAGGCTGGTGAGGGAGTTTTTTTGCATCCTGGGATTTTCCTCTTTTCTGCAACAGTTTCTTCCTTCTGTTGTATAGTTTGTTTATAGCAGGGGCCCAACAGACTGGCTTCCTTTTTTTGGAGAAGAGCATCTTGGTTCTATTTGGGATGGCACAATTCATGCACGAGTGGATGTGATCGTACAGTGCCTTAGTGTAGGATTCTGCAGTCGAACTTCCAGATCCCATCTGCGTGGGTGTAGTGAAGCTTGTCACTTCTGACTTCAGTAGCATGAAGTTGGCTTTGGAGAAGTTTTTTAAGGAGGTTTCCTTACTGGGGGTGGGGGTGGGATGTGGATGTCAAAGGTGATTTGATTATGGTCAGACCTGACCAATGTGGGGGTGACCACTGGTGTGGAGCATCTATCTCCCATGTTGGTAATGACCAGGTCTAGGATATTGGCTCCCCTGGTGGGACAATGGATTAGTTGATCCAGGGCGTTGGAATTTATGAATTCCACAAACCGTTGGGAAAAGGAGTTGGTACCCGAGTAGTTTTCCCAATTAATGGCAGGGTAGTTGAAATCATCCAGTATTAGGGTGTTTGGTTGTATCTTAATATTTTCCAGTATGTTTAGAAAGGTGTAGTGAGAATCTTGGGGCATGGTGGGGGATCTGTAGCAAGCTACAATTTGGATTGCAGTCTTACCTAGTGTTAGTTGCACCTGGAGAATTTCAGATGCATTGTGTTGGGCAACTAGCCTGGAGGTGTGAATATCCTTGGTGAATATGGACACTCCACCTTTAGTGTTTCGGTCTTGGTTTTGTGGCCGAAAAGTGTGGTAAGAATTGTAGCCTGGTATTGCAGGGATGCTCTCTGCAGCCTTGAACCAGGTCTCAGTTACTGCACAGATATCGATGTTCTCCATTTTTAGGAGTGCCTCGAGAGAGTGCATTTTGAGGTTTAGACTTTTAGCATTGAGTAGTATTACCTTCAGATTTTGCATGCTTGTATCTGTTACAGTGTTGGTTTTATCCTTTGAACCTTGCCTAAAAAAGGCAGTATATGGGTGACAAGAGCTTTAGCCAGTAACCTGAATCCCAGGGGTGACAGGTGCAGACCATCTCTGGCAAAGCATCGTGGTTTGTCGATCATGTCTTCCCAGGCAAACAAATACCGAATCCCCTTTGAATGACACCAGAAGCTTAGCCAATTGTTGAAGTCAATCATTTTGTCCTTATACTGTGGTATAGTTCTGGGTGAAGGCAGGATGCTACTCAGGACTAGGGTCATACCTGCCTGGGACACATGATCCAAGAGATCTTCCATGTCTCTTTTCATGTAGTCCAGGGAGGTACGTCTCAAGTCATTCACTCCAGCATGGACAATGACAGAGTCGTATTTGTACTTGTTGTGGAGTGACTTGAGTGCATGCATTATGTGGTGGATCCTGGCACCTGACAGGCAGCTGACTGTAATTTTCTCCTTGTTCAGCCTGGTGAGTGGGACATCAGTGTTCCTGACTATAGAGTCACCTATGACTAAAGTGTTGGGTACATTGTCTTGCCTTAGGGGCTGTTGTTGGGTGACAGACTGGTGTTGTGAGCTATGTGTCACTTTGGTTGTGACTGGTGTTTGTTTGCGTTTTGGCTTCAAAGGTCCTTGTTGCTTGGGCAGGTTAATGTTAAGGGCCTCCATATATGTGGGTTTAGTGTTACTATATGTGGGTGTTGATGGCGTGGGTTTTGAAGGGCTATGAGTTGCTTGAGGTGTAATGCAGGTGTTAACCTTCTCCTCTTAACTGTCTAGCACAATCTTGGCCAGAGAGAGCTTAACTTCCAGTTTGGCTATGTAAGTGCATCTCTCGCAGGTTGTAGTTTTGGGTGGTAGGAGGAGAGGATTGTCTGTGTACATGAGGCAGTTGCCACACTGCCCCAGTATGCTGATTCACCAGGTGGACAGGAGAAATCACCGGAAGCTGACCCTTGGACATGCCTGTTTAGGTGCTTTTTTGTAAAGTTTAAGAGCTGTTTTCTCTTACCTTTGCACGGTACTCTGCAATTATAGGCTGTTTAGTGCCTATAATTAATTTCTCCTTATTGACAAGGACAGCTGAGTGCTTGAATCAGTTTCAGGCTTCCTAGTGCATTCCAGCAGGTTCTAGAGCAAGTGCTAGTCACAGGGGTTCAGATTTTAGTGCTACTACTGAGAAACCAGCTAGTTATAAGGGAAAATTTGAAGAGCAGACTTTCTGGCACCTGGAATACTTTAACTGTAGCCTCGCAGTGCTGCACGATGTGAAAAATGTGCAAACTCGCGCGTTTTTAAGCCAGAAAGTTGAAAGGGATAGAAATCAGCCCAAAAAGGATAATAAAATTACAATTTCAGAGCTGGAAACCACTCCTCTAGCATTAGCTAGGCAGTACAATGCTCACCAGTTCCACTGGTGAGCAGTAGGACTTCCCACTACCACAGCAAGGTCTGGATAGCTCTGAGTACAGAAAATAAAGTCCTGAGACAAGCAAAGCCTGGGATATGGACTGGCTAGAAAAGGTGGGAAACGAGCAAACAAGATAGTATTTTTTTTTGTTGAAACAGGCTAAACAATGCAATAATACAGTAAATAAACAAAGAAAAGGCTAACACACTTGAGTGTGTAGTCCTAAACAGTAAATGCAATTAAAACTCTACAAAATTAGCAATTTAAAACTTTTTAAATGAAGCAAGGCAAGTGCACAACTGAAAAACGATTTAAGAGGCAGTAACACAGCAGAATAAGTAGCTAGTCTACATATACAGAGAAGTCTATATATACAGAAAAGCAGCTAAAACACACAAACACTTCAGATGCAGTGCAACCGAGAGCACTTGCGTTGTAGCAATATTAAAGCAATTACAGTTATAATAAATGCTCTAAAATATACTCTATATTTCCAAAATGTTTGAGAAGCACAGTCAGAACCAAGGAGATTCAGGTAAAATTGTTTTTTTTTTTTTTTTTTGAAATTAACATCCTGTTAATTAGTCACAACCAGTACAAAAAGGACACACTGTAAAGTATAGTCAAACTCAATAAACAAAACCAACACCAGAAGAGAGAAACGCCAAAATTTTTTTTTTTTAATAAAGAAAGAAGAGAGAGGATTAGAGGAGAGGTCTCTAAGTTAAACGATGGACTCCTCTAACCTGAGGTGATGCCTTTAACATAAAATGTGAAACCTTCAAGGTTTAAGGAAAATTAGAGGAAAGAGAGCCCTCTAACTAAAAATGGGCTAAGCAAGGAGGGGGCAAAAACAAATCCTCTAACTTAAACAGATTTGTTTAAGAAGCTAAATTCAGCCAGGATAGGGGAAATGCCTGAAAGAACGACGGCCAACATAGAAGTAGCAAAAACACAATGAAAGAACCTACAACCACACTTAAAAAGCACCCAAAAGAGTAAGCTATAAATTATCAAAGATTTAAGTACTAGAAATCACCAAAAGCAAAGTATGAAAAAACTTAGCCTGAGCCAGCGAAAAAGCAATCCGAAGCAGCAAGTGGCAAACAAGATCCAGGTAACTGTCGCTAGGCATCTTGGTATAGGGTATAGCCTCAAGCCAGTGAAATCTCTCAAGCTTTAGTATGTGGCCGAGTTGGAACCGACGCTCAGTTCCGAACCCAACCAAGAATGAAGGCGAGATAGGACAACATAACATCAGACATTTCTTCAGAAAATATAGCAAGGGAGTGAAAAATACCTCTCAACCTCTTAGAGCAAGAAATCTGGACAAATCCATAAATAATAGGAGACAAAGGCACAAAAATAGGTACATTTTTAAATATTGCTCCTACAGACTTAGAAAGTTGAGAGAATAATATATTTTGCATTAGCATGAATTTTCTGAAGGGTATGAAGTTTGAAACTCAAATGTCTGTCATGATTTTATGACTTCAACCCTCAATGACATGCCAGAAAACCACAATTTTATGAGAAATGGACAAAAATATGAGGGAAAAATCTGGACATTCTGTGAAAATCTGTACAGTTGAGAGATATGGAGTGAAATAAAATGAAAGTAGAGTTTCAAAATAAGTGTAAATAAAAGAAAAAGAGATATGGTTAAGAAGTTTGGCAAAAAATATTTAGAGGGACTGACAAATGTTAAAGTATTGCAGAATAGGAGGAGTTTCACAGAACAAGAAGATGAGCAACTGCAGACTGCTAAAGATAAATTAAGGGACTACCTGGATAATATGCATGAGTTTAGAAAGATTGCTGTTAAGCAACTATTTTTTGGTACTAACTCCAGAGCACAAAAGCTTTTAGCACAATGGCTCAGGCAACAGGAAGCAGAAAGGGTTGTTGTCAAGCCTTGGGAGCCTATAACAAGGAAAATGACTGGAGATCCTGTAGAGATATTAGAAATATTCAGAAATTTTGTGAAAATCTGTATAAAGCAGAGAAATGTGGAAATAAAACAGTAGAAATGGAAATGTTAATGGAAGAACTAAATATGCCAAGGTTAGAGGTAGATGAGACTCAGTTATTAACAGTTAGGATAGGAGGAGAGGAGATAAAAATGGCAAAGTTTTTAGTAGAATCTAGAACAGAAGCTGTTGTTAAAAAGGGATAATTAAACCAAGAAGAATCTTCACAGTGTGGGGGGTGTGATGTTCACTTCCTAAATTATGTTATACACTTAGTTCATTTAATAAAAATCAAACTGTAAAATATAACTATAAAATACCTACTCCAAAATAATCAAATAGAAAAAAGTAGAAGTCCACAGTTGAGTTAAAAACGTAATATCCTTTATTGAAACACACAAACAAGAGATCTTAGTTGAATATAATGAAAAGCATCAAAAACATTCCTTATATAAAATCAGGTTGTTTGGAGCAAGGGAGTAGTTACAGAGGTTGGTTATGTTAAGAGCAATAAAAGCATTACAATTGTTCCTTTAGCCAAGTCACCCTTACCCCTTAACACCATAGTGCAATCAGAGACTATACTAACTAAAACTGTCTAGAAAACTAGAGAGAAAGTACAATCTCAGTTAAATAGGCTAACCAACTAATCATAAATTTATTAATTAAGAAACCAAACTAAAAAAAATGACTAACAAAAAGATCTACCAATAGACATCTACCAGAATAAATATTAATAAATATACAACTTTTAACAAAGATCGCTTTTGTATCAAATAAATATTTCACCAGGTTTCTGTGCCAAAAACAAATCCTAATATGAATGAATATATGTATAGATATAGAACTGAAAACCTAGGTAGGATGAAAAAACATAAAAATAATTGCTAAACTGGAAATACAGTGATAAATGTTAAAAATAAAGCACTAAGGCCATGGGGATGTGTTAAAGTGTGTCATCTAGCTAAGAAAAAAAGAAGTTATGTCTTACCATAATGTTCCATCTGTGTTGTTCATCTTCCTTCATTCATCACTGATGGGTTCGGTTCCAAGCCCTCAGAACTGAGTCGGCCTATTACCAAGCTCGCGCCAGCCAAAAAGCCTCGAGCTAAGCTTCTACCGACAATGCCCTTCTCCCTGTTACCTCAGATCGAATTTGCCCATGATAAACCAGAAAGGCAGAGGCCCCTTCTGTGCAAATGCGCTAAGACACCACTTGGACCCAAATATCTCCCAGGAGCCTTTGGAAGAGGAAGGAGGGCTGGGAGTGATGAATGAAAGAAGATGAACAACACAGATGGAATGTTATGGTAAGACATAACTTCTTTATCTGATGTTGTTAATCTTCTTAACATTCATCACTGATGGGACAGAATCCCAAGCTACCTTGATACACATGGGTGGCTCTTATGGAAGAACGTTCCTGAGTACCACTGAGCCAAAGACAGCTCTCCCTCTGGAGATCACATCCAATAAGTGTGGGAATTAGCCCAAGTGGCTGCTGCGCAAATGTCATCCATAGAAGCCCTGGAGTGGAAAGCTACAGATATTGCCATAGATCTAGTGGAATGGGCTTTAACCAGTGGCATAGGTTCTTTTGTAGAAGAGTAAGAGAAGCGTATAGAGTCCCTTAGCCATTTCGATAAAATAACCTTGGATACAGAATTTCTCATTCTAGGCCCAGAAAAAAAATGAAAAGCTGGTCAGACTTACGCATAATTTTGGTTCTGTCTAAGTAGAATCTCAGTTGTATGTGTGCATCCAAGGAATGTAGGCAGTACTTTCCTTTATTAGAAAAATTCAGAAAGAACACTGGTAGGTCAATGGACTGATTGATGGAGAAGTCAGAAACAACCTTGGGGAGGAAAGATGGATTTGTCCGGAGTGATACTCTGTCCTTGTGAAAGACCAAATAAGGTCTTTTAATGCACAGTGCCTGTAGCTCGAAACCTGCCTGGCTGACATAATGGCTACCAAGAACAAGGATTTCCAAGACAAGAATTTCAGATCACACTTTGCTGTGGGTTCAAAGGGGTGGTTGAGTGAAAGACTGTAGAACTAACATGAGGTTCCATGGCTCTATAGGCTGTCTGACAGGGAGCATGATGTGTGAAACTCCATTGAGAAAGGTTTTACATAAATTTAGCGAAATGAGAGGCGTACCATCCAGCCCATTATGGTAATTCAAAATTGCAGCCAGATGTACTCGTATGGTACAGACTGCGGCACCCTCCTCAAAAAACTTAGACAAGTATTGCAAAACCACTGTGACTGGAGCCGAATATGGCTCTAGCATGTTATCCTTTGACCAAAGAGAGAACCGTTTCCATTTGTCTTGATACAGTCTTCTGGTGGATGGTTTATGAGAGGCCAGGATAATATCCAGAACAGGTGAGGTGAGATAAGCCTGCCTGGCAATTAACAGAAGTGGAGAAACCAAGCAGTCAGCTTGAGACTGGACAGATTTGGGTGACTCAACCCTTGGGGGTGAGCAATCAGGTCTGGAAAAGGGTCCAGAAACCATGGCGGGTATACCAGATGAGGTTGAAGGAAGGGGGACCAAATATGTCGAGGCCAAAAATGGGCTATGAGAATCACTTTGCATTTCAACCAATGAGCTTTCTTTAGGAACTCTGGAATCAGAGGAATGGGGGGATGAGCATAAAGAAGTCCCGTGGGCCAATCATGAACCAAAGCGTCCCTTGGGGACTCCCCCTTTGGGGGGAAAAAGGGCAAAATAGCTGCTGCACTTGTTGTTCGATGGAGAGGCAAAAAGGTAGCAGCACAGCTGGCCCCAGTGGCTGAAATTTTCTTCCGTCACATCAGGAATGAGGGACCACTCGTGGGGCAGGAGAATACATTTGCTCAATTGTCCGGAATCATGTTGGAGCTCCCCATGATATGCATTGCTATCAGAAAGTGGTTGGAGGCTATAGCCCACTGCCAAATCCTCATGGCCTCTTGACACAAGGGGTAGGACTTGGTTCCTCCTTGCTTGTTGATATACGAGACTACCGACATGTTGTCTGACTGAACTGTAATTGTCCCAGAAGGAAGAAATGGATGGAATGCCTGCAATGCTAATAGCACTGCTCTCAGTTCCAGAATGTTGATATGTAGGTTGGCCTTCAAAGTGGACCGTGTGCCTTGGACCATCTTTCCCTGGAAATGGCTCCCCCACCCAATCAGGGAAGCGTCCATGGTCTCAATGACTTTGGGCTGAGGGGCTGGAATGGGGGTTCCAAAGTTCTGTGTCTAGCCTCATCCACCAAAGAATGTCCTGCTTGCAGGAGTTGGATATCTGGATCTGGAAATACAGATGGTAGTGATTCAGAAACCACTGAGAAATACAAAGCCATTGGAGAATTTGCATGTGCAGCTTGGCAAGAGGCACTATCGGGATTGAAGCTGCCATGGATCCTAGGGCCTGAAGAACCTCTCTCGCTGAAACTTTGTTTTGACAGAGTATCACCCGAAGTTGAAGCCTGAATCTCTGGAGTCTGTGAGCCGGGAGCAACACAAAACAGGATCGGGTGTTGAAGACTGCTCCGATAAATTCTATCTGCTGGGTAAGGACCAGGTTTGACTTCTCCCAGTCTACAGTAATCCCCAAAATCTCCACCAAAAAAGTGTGTATTGTAGGGCTATTACCAGAAGATGCTTGGTGGGGGTGTTGAGGAGCCAATCATCCAAATATGGAAACAACCAGAATCCTTTCAGTCTCAAGTGAGATGTAACCACTGCCATGCACTTTGTGAACACTCTGGGGGCTGTAGAGAGACCGAACAGCAGGGTATGAAACTGGTAATGATTGTCTCCTAACCAGAAGAGAAGCAGACTCCTGGAGCACTTGCCCATTTTGATGTAGTAATACGCATCCCAGAGATTTATTGAGCACATCCAATAGCCCTCCCTCAGAAAAGGGAGGGTGGGCTGAACCATGATCATCTGGAATTTGGTTTGGGCAACAGACTTGATCAAGCTGCTGAGATCCAGAATGGGTCTCCAGTCCCCTGTCTTTTTTGGCACCAAAAAGAATTTTGAATAAAATCCAGATCCACATTGGTGTGGTGGGACTGGTTGGATGACTCTTTCTTGGCATAGCTTTTCTATTTCTGAAGCTGCCTCTTCCCTCTGACTGGGTGAAACATCAGAAAGTTTTGATGAAAGTTTTGGATAAGAAATAAGGGGAATAGTGTAACCTCTGGTAATTATACTCTGCACCCAACAATCAGTGGCAACAGAGTGCCAGCCAGCTTGGTGCAGAGAGAAACAACCCCCGACTGCTTCCAGAGACTAGCAATCGGGCAGCTCTTCAGGACTGCTGATAAGACTGTCCATAGAAAGAGTCTCTGGAGGCTTGGTTACGTGGACCCTCTCTGCCTCTGTAGAGGCATCTTCTGGAGTTGTTACCCCCTCTGCCTCTGGGAGTATCATCACCACGTGCGGCATGGAAAGGACCCTGAGATTTTTTGTGTCACATCTTCCCACTCCTCTGGTTCCTGGAAAAGGAGCATTGAGGATTGGAAAAATGAAGGCCTATGGCAGATAGGGTCTTACTGTCCTGTTCATACCTGGCCAGCATGTCCTTCACTTTGGAACCAAAAAGGGAAAATGCTTCAATGGGAGTATTCAGAAAAGAAGACTTGAAGGGATCCATGAGGTCACAAATGCATATCCAGGAATGATGCCTCATAACTATGCCTGAACCCGCAGCTCTAGCCACCCCTTTGGTTGCATGTGAAAGCAACCTCATGGATGAGTTGGAGATCAATTCCAGGGTAGCAAGCTGTGAGACAACTTTGTCCCGTACCTCGTCAGACACCTGTCCTGTGAGTGTTCCAGTGAGTTCTGAGATCAAATCTCTTTGGAGCCTTGTAAAATGTGCCAAATAGTTCAGGGACCAAATGGCAAAGGTCGCTGATGGAAATACTCTCTTCTCCAATCTCTCCATGCCCTGGGACTCCCTGTTGGGTGGATGGACAGCAGGACTCTCTTCAGCCAGATCCTTTTTTGTGGCCGCCGCCACCACCATAGCGCCAACTGGTAACCCTCTGGACCAGTGTGGGTTCTCCTCGGGAGGGGAAAGCATTTTGTCAGATCTCCGAGGGATCACCTCAATAGAGTCAGGGTTCTTCCATGCGCGTTATACTATGAGCTGGACTAGCTCATCAGCAGGCAGGGTCACCCATGAGGTAGATGGCTGGGCACAGAAAGCATGCAGGAACATGGACTCCTCAGAGGAAGGGTTGGAGGGCTTACAGTCACCCCTCTGCTTTAACATTTCCAGGATGTCTCCGAAGGAGACATCAGGTGCTGACTGTGGGACCCTTCATTATCATTGTAATCTGTGTCTTCTGTTAGAGACTCCTCAGGTGAGTCAACGTGCTTCCTCTTGCACAATCTCTTCCATGGGGGCTCCTCAGTGGGGGCATCTGAGGAGGACTCAGAAGAGTGGATACCCTGAACTGGGGTTTCCTGCAGCTTCCCTGCCCTGTGCCCCGAGGAGGTGGTCTGTGGCAGCTGTAGCCCAGGGGGAGAAAACTGGGGTTCCTACATTGGCGGAATGCTTCTGGAAGTAAGAGCCCTCTCCATCACACAGAAAGCAGGCCTGCCCAAAGAGGAATAGGAGCCCAGAACCGAGAAGGACAACCTCAGAACGGGGGTCACACCCTACTCTATCGAACCCGCTCCTGAGGATGGAGCTTCAAGCTGAATCGGTGCAGACGAGGCTACTGGCACCAAGGATGGAACCAAAGGACTAGACGGAACCATGTCCCGAATTGAGAAGCCCGCCGCCCAATCATGCGATTGAGGAAGGACTGGTTCAGCAGGAACCGAGAACCAAAGGGATAGACCTGGAGCCTCAGTAAGGTCCACTACAGGTGCCGAGATGGGGGGTTCCAAGAAGGACGTCAGAGCACAAGGCTTTGAAACCTGGATGGCCGGAGGAGAATAGGATGGAGTCCATGGAGAGGTCAACCCAAGTCCTGCCGGAGCATGGGTCTTGGAAGGCATGGGTATCCCCCTGGCTGCCTACACCTGATCCACAGGACACACCACATCAAGTTCTGAAAGGCTTCTGGTGGAGCTAGTGGATACTCTGGATGGGGAGTCAGGTCAATCTAAGAATGGGCTATACACAACCTAAGAATGGGTCTATGGATGGAGAGTATTGGGTCTGTGGTGCATGATCTGCCTGCACCGATGTCTCAAGTTTAGAGACAGGAAGAAGTGGGGCCAAAGCCAGTATTGCTGTAATAGAGCTCGGTGCTGAAGGGACACACGGAGCTGAAATGGGAGGTTCAATCATCACTGCAGAGACTGGCATCGAAGGCGTGCACTGTGCCAAAATGGCCACAGGTGCCGAAGTTGTAGCAGGCATGGTGAGGTCCAAAGTCGGTGCTGGAGGAAGTATCAGAGCCGGCGATGAAGCTGGCACCTATATAGCAATAGTCGAAGTGCTCGGACCAGACAAGGATAGTGCCGAGGAGACACTTTTATGCTGTGAGGATAACTACTGAATTTTTGGTTTCACAGACTTACCCTGGTCACCTGAGGGTGAAGAGGGAACCTAATGGGGCCTTTTCTTAACTTTCATAGGAGGGGTTGAGAACTCCATCACAGAAAGGGCCTCTGAAAAGGGAGATTTAAGTAGTCCCTTCAAAATTAGTTTATTCTTACGCTCATTCAGTGCGTTGGCTGAAACTCTGGCAAATCCCACAGGGAGGCTGCACCAAAAGGTGGGGCACCCCCAAACAATAAATAAACACAATCATCATGAGAGTCACTATTAGGTAGTTTACCATTACACGAGGTACAGTGTTTGAAACCCAATGTACCCTTCTTATCCAACATCTTGAGAAATAAGCACAACAATTCAAAACTTCAGAAGAATGAAACTCTAATTTCCTAAGACAGAAAAGATTTACACACACACAGAAAATATAAACAAATCCAATATCAAAAACACACCAACTAGAGCATACAGAACAGGGAAGGAATACCAACTATGGTATTCAAGGATACCACAAGGGTAAAGAGAAAAGGGCCGTACCAGCAGTGGTACTTTAAAAAGTTACCAATGGGTAGAAATAGAGAGAAATATATCTAAAATTAATGTAATTTGACTGGCAAAGAACTATAGCTCACAAAATTTTAAAAACAAACAAGTTTTTTACACTGATATCAAAAGTTTCCACTTAGCTGAGAGCTCGGCTGAAACACGGCTTTTCACCTACGTGGCAAATGAGATCTGAGGTAACAGGGAGAAGGGCACTGTGGGTAGAAGCTTAGCTTGAGAGTTTTTGGCTGGCGTGAGCTTGGTAATTGGCTGACTCGGTTCCGAGTGCCCAGAACTGAACCCATCAGTGATGAATGGAAAGAAGATTAACAACATCAGATCAATTAGTTTGAGAGTATAAGACTGCACTCAGTAGTAATTGCAACCTTTAAAAAAAAAAGACTAGGCCCATGCACATTGTGTGGACTATCAGACTTTCACCGTCTAAAAGGAAAAAATGTAACAAAAGTGTTCAGTTTAAAATCTAAAGAAGCATTTTAATGTGGAGCCATCAAAAATGATTAATGTATACTCAAGCCACCCAAAGTATGTCTTTTATAGCACTGTACGTTATTGCTAAAAGAAGTAAACAGTGTTTGATATTGGTTTTTAAAACACAATTTAAGCAAGTAGTGTACGTATTAATCAGTCCCATATCAGTCTTTTAAACAGTGGGGCAGTTTTCTGAGATCTAGTATGATTTTTTTGGAGCAATAATAATTAAGCCCTGGTTTTCTAAAAGTGTTCAGTTTTAGCTGCCACAATAGTTCAAGTTTTTCTAAAAGATTAGGGATGTCTCCTTCCATTTCTAACAGGTCAATAATTTGAAATGTAAAGCCAGTGTGTCTTTTGTGTAGCTGCAGGTGCCGAGCTAGTGTGTTATTCTTGCACTTGGCTCTAATTTCAGAAAGATGGCCAAAAATTCTTCTTTTAAGTCTGTTGAGTATTTTCCCCACATAAAATGCTTCACAGTCATTACAGCTAGCCCTGTAAACCACCTTTATTGGGTTACAGTCACCTCCTGCATTGGTGTTAATCATTTTCTTTAAATATGGGAAGAAAAACAGGGATAATTAGTAGGGTTTATAAAATATTGCATAATACATATAGGAATTAATCAGAGTAGGTTAGAAAGGATTGGGAAGAGAAACTGGATAAGCAATTCACAAAAAACAATGGGATGATATATGTATGGCTCACAAATATGTAACAAAGTCTACAAGACTTAGGAATTTGCTTGGAAGTGTTTGCATAGGTATTTTTTATTATCAAAGGAGACTACAAATAATTTTTCCTCAGGTAGATTGCAAATATTCAAGATGTGATGGGGATGGGGAAGAAAGTGGTAACTGGGAACACTTTTTTGTGAGTGTAATGAGTTAGAACTTTAAAAAATTCCACTGCAGACTACTCTGTCAGAAATACTGGGTGAGCAAATCAGTGTAACTAATAGAAAAAAAGTTATGTATTCATAATAATGTTCTATTTTCATTCTTTCTCAACTGTTGGGTTCAGATCCAACCCTTGGATTCAACTCAGCTGCTTTTTCCAGCTTGTGGATCACTGAAACTCTCGAGCTCCTCATCCTTACCCAAAATGCCCTAGTCAACTAACATACCTCAGATCTTGTCTGCTGCCCCTTAAGCATGTAGGCATTATACAGTGATGAAACAACAGCATCTGGACCTCAAATAAAGGAACATTGGTTCCTTCAGCATCTTTCATCACCATCATCATCATCATCATCATCATCTACCCCTTCTTCCCATTTTCTACATGGGAATGGGGTGTCATGTTAACTGTTGCCATCTCTCTCATTTCAATGCCACATTCCTGCCTTCTTCGATGCTCATGCCTGACACTCACAGATCTTTCACACAATCCATCCGCCTTTTTGCTGGATGCCCTTGTTTCCTTTTACCTTCTTCCTGTCTGTCCCAAATCTTCTTCACCAGATTGTCTTTGCTTTTCTGCAAATATGCCCAAACCACCATAATCTGTTCTCTTTGATCTTTTCTGCAATTGAAGCTACTTTGTCTTCTGCTCTTATGTCCTCATTTCTTTGTCTGTTCCACAGTGTGCATCCTACCACCCTTCTCAAGCACGTCATTTCCATCATCTCTAGCTTTCTCATCTGATCTGCCTTCACTGTCTAGGTTTCTGTACATTATAGTAATTCTGGTTGCACCAGTGTTTTGTACACTTTACTTTTCAGTTTCTTTGGCATTCTTCTATCATATACTACACTTGACACTCTATGCCAGTTGGCTGCAGCTCCTCTGATTCTAGCTTTGACCTCATCACTCAGACTTCCCTTCTCCTCAAGGACCCATTCCAGATACCTGAAGCTGTTAACCTGTTCCACTATATTCCTGTCTATCTCAATTCTCAGCTTCTTCTGATTTCCCCAATTTGCTGCCATTACCACTGTCTTATCTGTACTTGGTTTCATCCCATATGCCTTCAGTTTTGCATTCTATGCCCCTATCCTTTGCTGAAGTTCTTATTCAGATTCTGCCTGTAATGCCACATCATCTACATACAGAAACTTTCTTGATCTGATCCTCCAACCTGTTTGCTAATGTAGTCCATCACCAGTATGAACAGCAGTGGGCTCAGAGCTGAACCCTGGTTTTATACCCACTCCCACTGGGAACCCTTCTGTGAGACTGAACACTCTTCGTACTTGAGTCACTGGGTGCTTGTACATAGTTTGCACTAATTCTACCATTGTTTCAGGGACTTTGAACCACTGCAGGACTGCCCAAATCAGCTTTCTTGGAACCTTGTCATATGCTTTATCCAAGTCTAGGAATGCCCATTTGGACTTGTTCCTAATATTTAGCTTCTTCTCAACTATCTGTCTCTCTGCAAACATCAGGTCAGTTGTGCTGCACCCTGATCTGAATCCAAACTCTTCATCTCCCATCTTATTTTATACTATTCTGCATTTCCGTTTATCAGTCACCCTCTCCAGAACTTTCATGCAGTGTGACAGAAGTTTGATACTTTTGTACTTCCCACAGTTGTGGATGTCTCTTTGTTCCTGTACCCTGGCATGAGTAACTTATTCACCAGTCATCTGGGATACGCTTTTCTCTCCACACTGCTATGAGTACCCTCATGAGCCATTTCTCTCTTATCTCACCCAGCATCTTTATCATATTTGCTGTGACTTCATCTGGGGCTGTTGCTTTCCCTGACTTCATTTTCCTTAGTGTTATTCTTACTTCTAGGGTGGACTCCTGTTCTTCTCTCACTGTATGCTGTGTCTGCAGCAGGACAGCTTCTGTGGGGTTTTCCTTCATTCAGAAGCTGCTGGACGTACTCCTTCCATCAGCCTTTGATGTCCTGTGGACTGTTGAGCAGGTTGTCTGACTGTCTTCTTTATTTTTATGTCTTTGTCTTGCAACCTGATGTAGTTTCTTTGTGTCACTTACTGAATCACTTTCCAGAAGCTGGTAGAGTGCCTCCAATGCCCTAGTCTTTGCTATTGCAACTACTTTCTTAATGTCTTTGTTAGCCGTCCAGTATTCCTTGATAGCCTGGTCTGTCTTTTCTATCTCCCACTTTTTCCTGCACTCCTTATTCCTTTTGATGACTTCCAGAACTTCTGCATTCTACCACCAGCTTTCCTTATACACCTTATTTCCATACCTGGATCAGCCACATATCTGTTCTGTACTCCTCACACATGCTGTTTTGAGGTGCTGCCATTCTTCATCAACTCCGCCTATTTCCTCTTCTTCATGGGGTGCTAGAGCCCTGAGTAATTCCTTGAACTATTGTGCTTTCTTTCCTGTCAACTTCCAGGTCTTCAGCCTGGACACTTTTGACCTTAGAGCCTTTTCTGACCATTGCTTGCAAATGAATGTAGCAACCACTGGTTATATGTTGTGGCCCAACTGTTTCACTGGGGATGTCTTTACAATCATTTATTCTGCCCCAGTGCTCTTTCCTTACTATGAATAAGTCTACCTGAGTTGCATGTTGGCTACTCTTGTATATGATGTTGTGACTGTCACTCTTTCTGAACCATGTAATGGCTACTATCAAGCCATTTGGCAGACGGAAGTCTAGAATGGCCTCTAATTCTTTATTCCTGTTGCCCCACCTATGTGGATTCAGGCAGTCCTGATAACCTGCTCTGCCTGTCTTGATATGTAGATTCAGGCCCCCTCATATCAACACCAATTCATGTTGTCCTGCTTTATCTAGTAGGTCATATGACTGCTGTCTGAATGTAGTCTTTTCCTTATTATCACAATCCTGCTGTGGGGTATAGTCTGATATTATGAATAGTGCCCTATCATTAGCCTGAAAGCTGACTGCCATGAATTTGCCATTAATTCTGATGATATCTCTCACTGCCTTTTTAAACCTCCCTCTCACCACAATTCCCACACCATTTCTAGCCTGTCCTCCTCTTTAGCAGTAGACTCTGGATCCCAAGTCAACTGTTTTTGCTGCACTGCCCTTCCATCTTGGATACACAGGATGTCCAACCTCCTCTATACCATCATGAGAATATATATCCCACTCACACTGAAGCATCTCAGGCTGGGAAAATAGAAGAAGCAAAATCCTGTAGACATCACCACAGCAGAGAATGAGCAAGTTCCACTTGATTAAGAAGAAAATGAGCTTTTATTGATAAACAAATAAAATATGATGAGCGCTTTCGGCATAAACTGCCTTCTTCAGATCGTGTAATGTAAAGACTCTATCTAAGGTCTTACATATAAGAGATAGCATAGACATGTAGCATGTCTTTCTTCAGTTTCAATTCAAATAATTGGTAAGCTGGTATAACTTATGCAAGCCCGAAATCTAATGGTCTTTTCATTACTATTAAGATAATCATGGACACTCTTTTGATGTCATATGGTTGTTTTATTAAGAAGTAACAAAAATTTTTGTTTATGAGCAGATTCACTGAGAATGCTTTCTCTGGTGCCGTGAAAGCTGGCATATTGCTTGTGATTGTTAAATTTCTTGTAAAGATATTTACAGTTGAGTTTATATATATATATATATATATATATATATATATATATATATATATATATATATATATATATATATATAGGAACACAAATATATCCCTATATATATATATATATATATATTTCCCCAAGACACTTATCTACTGATAAGGCTTCAAGCTTTAAATAAATAGTTAAAATGTGCAAGAAGGTATTAGAGATATCCTGGCAGCCGCGAAAGTGGGCGGACCCCTTTTTTTTTACTAACCTTGGCAACCAATGATGTTTGTTTGTAGGTGAGCTATTTTGCAGTTTGTTTTTTCCAATGCGATAGCTTACCTGAATAAGTCTCCTTTGAGTCATCTTTGCTGTCTTTCTACAGCCGCAAATGCGGGCAGACATTCTAACAAACTCAATCTTGTTTGACCAATGAGCATTTTAAAATAAGTCATCCTTTTCTTAATGAGTCTTTTAACCGAAATAGTCAGCAATATATTTTCACATATATGTGGTTTGTTAATTTTTTTTTTTTTGTCTTTGAATATCTTAACTTTATATATTTAGTTTTATTTCCATTGGATACCAAGTTTCTATGCAGTTTGGAAAACATTGTGCTAGTACTTACTAACTATAAGTGTTTAGTTATGCAAGGTAAGAATGTAACTTAATATTTTAAGGTGTAAAGCATGCTTTTATGAAACTACTGGAAGCTTTGCTTCAGATCTATTGATATTTGCAGTAGAAACTAAGGGGAACAGGATGAAACTACATTTATCAAGTACTTATTAAGTCTTGACATGGGTATTAACTTTACTGACATACAAGGATTCTTAGTGATTCTGACTATAGTATCAAACAGCAGTTCTAGTTTATGCAAATAAGTTTACTGATGCTACATTGTGGTTGGAAGTAAGAACTAAAGTGGGACATATGATTGATTGGACTTGGCTATAGTGCCAAATAGCAGTTTCAATCTATGCAAATAAGCTTACTAAGGCTGTACTGTGATTAGAAATAAAAAACAATGTGAAGTATATGATTGGTTGCCAACAGAACAGTAATTCTGAACCCTTAGTAGAACACAGAAGCATCTTGAGTGGATATAATACCATTAGTAAGACAACTGATTGGCTAACATCAAAGCACCAATTACAAGATCTTGTTCTCCTTAGCTCATGCAAATAAGTTCACTGATGCTACATTGTGATTTGAAGTGAAAACCAAAGGAAAAAGGAAGTGACTAAAGCCTCATTATGATTGTTTTTTCAATGTTATTTAAACCATTGCTGGTCTTTACATTACACGATCTGAAGAAGGCAGTTTATGCCAAAAGCACTCATTGTATTTTATTTGTTTTATCAATAAAAGCTCATTTTCTTCTTAATCAAGTGGAACTTGCTCATTCCCTGCTGTGGTGACGTCTACAGGATTTGCTTCACCTCTGTATCATCAAATCATCCACTTCCAAGTTGCACCCTGTTAGTGAACCTACATTGAGTGCAGCACTTTTTAGTTCATGCTTGGTAGGATGATTGGGTTTTATCGTCCAGCTTTTTGCCTCAACAGAGCTATCCCAGGTAACCCAGGCTGGGCAACTGGACACCGGCTAGCCAGTAGCTTGTTGCCAAGAGCTGTTGGGCTTTATAGCAGGCACACACTGGCCAATAAGGACACATACACCCTCCCACCATTGGCAAGGGTCCCTGTATAGGTCAGAGTAGGGCAGGTACTCAACCCACTTTTCACCAGCAAATACCCGTGCTCATTTGGCGGCATTAGTCAACATGACCAAATCACCTAGAGCAATATTTTCACACTGTTGAATGGTTAGCCTTGCCACAGCATACAGTTTGTGATCCATGTTCTCCTATATTGAGGATACTGTGCCCAAAGCAGTCAGTCTATACAATTCGCCTCCCTATAGGACACCATAAGCTACTGCCCCAACTCCATTCATTGTTTAGTTTAGAGATGGAAACACTCACATGTTTTTTTTTTTGGAGTTGGAATAACCCACAGAACATGAAAACCCCAACAGGCATTGGCCAGAGGTCAAGATTGAATTTTTTGCACCTTGGTGCATGGGAGACAAAGACTTTAACCATTATGCCAAATGTTCTCCATCATCTTTCAATCCTTCCAAAGTCAAATACAGAGGGAGGTTGGAAGGAGGATTGAGGAACAGGTGCGATGGACAAACATAGATGGAACATTATGGTGAGGTACATAACTTTTTATCTGATGTTGTTATTTTCATTAATTCATCAACTGCTGGGACAGAGTCCCCAGCTACCTATATCCCAGGAGGACTCTAAAGAATGATATTCCTTTTCACCTCTGAGCCAAAGAATACTCTTCCCTAGAGACCAGATCCAAGTTGTAATAAGCAATAAAGGTATGAGGATTAGCCCAAATTGTGGCTGCACAAATATTATCCAATGTAGATCTAGATAAAAAGGCCGAAATAATTGCTATACACCTAGTGGAATGACCTTTATATAGTTTTGGTAGAGACAAACCCACTTTTTTGTAAACAAAGGTAATACAATCAGTTAGCCATTTAGTTAAAATCACTTTAGAAACTGGTTTGCTTAATTTTGATTCATAAAAAGAAACAAATAACTGTTATGATTTCCTCAGTTTTGTTTGGTCTACTATGTAGATAAAAAAAAAACCATAATTGTCTCACAGGTATCCAAAAGGAATAACATATACTCTCCTTTATTAGAGAAATTTGGAAAGAAACCTGGAAGGTTGATAACCTGATTAAGAGGTTACAAGCACACTAGCCTCCAAAGCCATAAAGAGTCCTGCCTTGGCATTTTAGAGCATGAACGGATTCTGGCACCACCTTAGGAAGAAAGGAGGGGTTTATACATAAGGATACCCTATCCTTATGAAAAAAATCAATTAAGGAGGCTTGGAAGACAGGGCCTGTAGTTCTGAAACTCTTCTAGCAGAGGTAATGGCCACTAAAAAGACAGTTTTCCAGATCAGAAATTTTAGTTCACACTTAGCTGATGGCTCAAATGGAGATTGTTTCAATAATTGTAAAATTAGAAGTTATGTACTTACCATAACCTGGCATTTGTGTTGTCCATTTTCATTCTTTCTCACTAATGGGCTCTAGGATTTGATCCTCAGATCTGACTTGACAGTATACACAAGACTTTGGATCCAAAGCTCAAGCTACTCCCTTCATCCATAATGCTCCATTCCATCCAAAACTCCTCAGATCACATTTACCACCTTACTGCCCACTGTGTTATAGACACAGAACAGACATGAGAAAAAATTGAGACTCAAACCTGGAACATGAAGTTTCCATTAACATCCAAAGATCCTTCTAGGAGTGATAAGGCCGGGGGATGGCAGGAAGGGAAGATGAGGAAGAATGAAATTGGACAACACAGATGCCAAGTTATGGTAAGCACATAACTTGTAAAGCTGATGTTTTCCTTTTCATTCTTCCTCTCTAATGGATCAGAGACCCCAGCTACGTAACTCTTGGAAGGCTTTCATGAAAGGACATGTCGGAGCACTGTCGAACCAAAGGAAGCTCTGCTTCTGGAGATAATATCCAATTTGACCAAGTGGCTGCAGCAACATTTATTGTCAATGGAAGTCCTTGATGAGAAGACAGAGGAAGTAGCCAGAGACCTCATGGTGAAGAGCTCTAGGAGGACGACATTCCAAACCTTTTTTTGAATAAATCAGCAAAATACAATCAGTAACCCATTTATCCAGACTATTTTGGAAACTGCTTGACATAAGCAGTTAGGGGAAAAAAGTATGCAAGCAGCTGATCAGACACCCATTATTATTTTGTTCTGTGAAGATAAAAACATTGTTTCCTATGAACATCAAGAAGATGCATATATATTCATCCTCTTATTAGTAAAGTTTGTAAAGAAAACTGGCAGTATTATGAACTGATTAATATTAGTCTCCCCTGTCCACTTTAGAAAGCAGAAAGGAAGAGTTGGTTCATAGAGACATGTTATCTTTTTTATGGAAACTAATGTAAGGAGGCCTAGGTGATAAGAGACCTGCAGCACAGAAATTCTTTTTGGCTGAAGTGATAGGTACCAAAAAAAAAAAGTTATAGTTCTGCCATAAATAAATCCATCTGTGTTGTTGGATCTTCATTCATTCATTACTGATGCTGGTTATCGGTTCCATCATCGAAACTCCAAGCCGACCACATACATCAAGCTTCACATCAGCCAAAAACTCTCGAGCCAAGGTCCTACCCAGAATGCTCTGCTCCCTGTTAGGAAGGAACAAAGGGTCTTCCCAATAAGAGCTGAGGGAAGACATCCACCACAGAAGATGATTTCTGCATGTTTGCGTGATTATAATGGTGTGAGACATTGGAAGTTGCTGATGCGACCATTGCGTGAAGAGTATCCATTGAAGGATTCTCATGTGGAATCTGGCTAATGGAAGCAGAGGTATGGCAGCCGCCATAATCCCCAACACTTTCAGAACTAACCTGGCTTTGATTCTGTTGCTGCTGAAGAGGAGCGAGACCATTTTGTGTATGTCTGTTATTCTCTGATCTGTTAGTCTACATGAACATGTTGATTGTGTCTAGGTTTGCGCCTATGAAGGTAATACGACAAGGCGACAAAACAGACTTTTCGAATTTATTGAAATGCCTAAATTTGACAAGTGCGAAAGGTGTAGTCCCTGGCCATTAGAAGAAGATGCTTGGTGGGGGCTGTAAGGAGCCAGTCGTCCAAATATGGAAACACCTGGAATCCCTGTCGTCTCAGGTGAGAAGCTACCACTGCCATGCATTTGGTAAACACCCAGGGGGCAGTGGTGAGACCAAAGGGCAGGGCCCTGAATTGAAAATGACTGGTTCCCAGCCTGAAGCGGAGGAATCTTCTGGAGCGTCTTTTCATTTTATGTGATAGTACGCATCCTGAAGATCTATAGAGCACATCCAGCTTCCTTTCCCAAAGGGGAAGGATGGACTGCAGCGTGACCATCCGAAATCTTGTTTTCTTGACTGACTTGTTCAAGATACTGAGATCCAAAATTGGTCTCCAGTCCCCTGTTTTCTTTGGAACTAAAAAGAACCTGGAGTAGATTCCGGATCCTTGCTGGTCTGCTGGAACTGGCTGAATTGCTCTTTTGCAAGCAGCTTTGAAATTTCCAAAGCTGCAAGATCCCTTTGGCGGTGGAACATCTGGAAGGGATTTTTGATTGGTTTGGAATGCGAAGAAGGGAATGGAATAGCCCTCGGAAATGATGGACTGTACCCATTTGTCTTGAGTCAGGGATAGCCAGGCTTTTGGGTACAGTGACAATCTTCCCCCGACTGCCTCCGAAGGTAGGCAGTCGGGCAACACCTCAGGGATGCTGAAAGGGCTTATCAGAGGAGACTTCCCGATTGCCCTGGTTCTCATGGACCCCCTGCCTCTAGGGCGACATCTACCATTGTTGTTCCCCTCTGCCTCTGGCGAGGAACCGACTTTGTCGTCAGGCGAAGTCCCTTGAGATTGTTCATGGAACCACATTTTCCCACTTTTCTGGCCTTTGGGGTAAGGCCTAGAAGGAGTAGAAAAACGGACTCCGACGGCAGAAAGAGTCTTGCCATCTGTCTCGCACCTAGTCAAGGTTTCTTTTACTTGAGGACCAAAAAGAGATGATCCATCAAACGGGGAATTAGTGAAAGACGTTTTAAAGGGGTCCGCAAAGTTGCATAACCGCATCCAGGCGTGCCTGCGTAAGGCCACACCTGTCCCTGCAGCCCTGCTCGCTCCATCAGCCGCATAAGAAAGGAGGCGCAGGGAGGAGTTAGCTATGGAGTTCAGTGTAGCCAGCTGAGTGTTCATCTTGTCCTGAAAACCCGCAGCGGTAGGATCCTGCAAGATATCACTCGCTTCCTTGATCAAGTCCCTTTGAAGGCGAGTAAGATGGCATAGGTAGTGCAGCGAAGGCATTGCAAAGGTCGCTGACGAGAACATCCGCTTCCGTACCTGTCCATAGACCTGGATTCCTTGTTAGGTGGATGGACAGGCACCGAAGGATCAGCTAGTTCCTTCTTGGTGGCAGCAGCTACCACCATAGCATCCACAGAAACACCTTTGTGAGAAATTGCTTGTCAGTTGGTGCTGTTATAAATTTGGAGGGTCTCCTGGGGGTAGGGTCCACTGAATCAGGAGCCGTCCAGGCCTTCTTTGCAATCACCTGCATGAGGGGATCAAAGGGGGGGACACCCAGGAGGTGGAAGGGCGAGAGCCAAACGCCTCAAGATACACAGATTC
Source organism: Protopterus annectens (assembly GCF_019279795.1). NCBI lineage: Eukaryota > Metazoa > Chordata > Ceratodontiformes > Protopteridae > Protopterus > Protopterus annectens. The sequence continues at coordinate 1,333,425,429 of NC_056732.1, forward strand.
ATCCTCCGAATGGTTAAGGGCTGGCCAATTTCCCTCTGTTTCAGGATCTCTAGAATGTCTGCGAAGAGACATCTTCAGAAGGGGAACGGGGAACCCTCGGAATCCTCTAAATCTGTGTCAGAGGTGACAGACTCAGGTGAGTCTAAGTGCTTCCTCTTACACTTTCTCTTCCTAGGGGCTCCCCTGCCAATACAGGAGAGGCCTCGGAAGAGGATGAGATCCCCACAGGGGATTCTTGAGGAGCTTGCTCTCTGCGGTCTGGGATGAGGGAGTGAGTCGACATAACCAAGGCACCGAAGTGGGAGGCGGGGCGGAGCCGACTGTGGAGTCGAACAAGGTTCCAACACACTCCGCATGACCTCGAATGCACCCTGTCAGGCAGAGCCTGAGGTCCCGCTCCGAGAAGCTGAGAACCTCCCTCGGCACCGACAGAGATGGCTCCGAGGCCGATGTCGGAGCCGAACTCACCAGCGCCCGAAGCACCGAGGGAGAGGGGGTCGGACAAGGGTCTGATGCCACTCACCCCTCAGAGCCGAGGAAGCCCGGCGCCGAGATTCTTCAAAGGAAGAAATCGGAGCGACGGAGCCGAAGACAAATGTATCGGCTCCGACCCTACCACAGTCTCGGTTCCGAGGCCCGGCTCGAGCTCAAAGGAGTCGGAGGAGGAATATTAGTGGAACAAGCTGAGGCATCAACTGATGAGTCGGACTCTGGAGCATTTGGGCCAGTGCCTCGGACTTCAAAAGTCTACTCACTACCCTCTGGAGGTCGTGATCTGAGAGCCTCGATGACCTGGAGGAGTGAGATCTATGGCTCCGTTCAGACAGCAGGGGAGGCGCTGGAGCGAATGAGCGGAGCCAAGGGACGGTGACCTCGATCTCTTTCTAGATGTCGGCTCCGATAGTATGATGGGATCCGACCCATGACTCTCTAATGCCTCGGCTCGGCGGAGCCGAGGAAACCACTGAAACAGCAGTCACAGACTCATCGGCTCCAGCGGAGCCGATGAAGCAGTAGGCTTCAAAGCCTTAGGCCTCGACTCTGAAGCTGGAGCCGAGGTCTTAGAAGCCTTAGAAGGTTTCCCAGAAGACACAGGAAGGGAACCTTCAGGCTTAATTAAACCCCTCAAAATGAGTTTATTTTTCTCTCCTGCAGGACTCTAGGGCTGAAGCCATGGCATACAGCACAAGAGTCCTGCAGATAAAGTCCCAGGCAGTACACACAAGAAGTGTGACCGTCTGTCAGAGACATTTTCTGACAGCACGAGTCACACTTCTTGAAGCCTGAGACCTTTGTATCCTTGGACATACTCAAGGAACCTGAAGTGTAATCACACACAAAAACACACACACACAGATTACACTGATAGGATTAAAAAGGGAATTATTTAAAAACTAAAGGTAAGTTAATAAAAGTCCCTAAGTAAACACACACACACCCTAAGGAAAGGGAGGAAGGGCCCGAAGGCCTTAGGGAAGAACTATATGTTCTTTATAAAAGGAGGGGGCTGGAAACTAAGGTAGTAAGGGATAAGTAAGTCCAGTACACTAAGGGGGAAGAAAAGTACACTAAACTAGTCTAAGTTAAAGAATTTAAACTATTCTAACTTTTACTAACCTGGAGCCGGTAGAAAACACACCTCGATCGCTGTAGCGGCAAACGAGATCTGAGGTAACTCTCGCCTAGCATTGTGGGATATAGGGGGAGCCTCGAGCCGGTGGAACCAACTCTCGAGCTTTTAGAGTGGCCGAGTCGGAGCCGAGGATCGGCTCCGAACCCATCCAGCAAGAATGAAGGCGAGATAGACAACTTAACATCAGCAGTTCTAGTTTATGCAAATAAGTTTACTGATGCTACATTGTGGTTGGAAGTAAGAACTAAAGTGGGACATATGATTGATTGGACTTGGCTATAGTGCCAAATAGCAGTTTCAATCTATGCAAATAAGCTTACTAAGGCTGTACTGTGATTAGAAATAAAAAACAATGTGAAGTATATGATTGGTTGCCAACAGAACAGTAATTCGGAACCCTTAGTAGAACACAGATGCATCTTGAGTGGATATAATACCATTAGTAAGACAACTGATTGGCTAACATCAAAGCACCAATTACAAGATCTTGTTCTCCTTAGCTCATGCAAATAAGTTCACTGATGCTACATTGTGATTTGAAGTGAAAACCAAAGGAAAAAGGAAGTGACTAAAGCCTCATTATGATTGTTTTTTCAATGTTATTTAAACCATTGCTGGTCTTTACATTACACGATCTGAAGAAGGCAGTTTATGCCAAAAGCACTCATTGTATTTTATTTGTTTTATCAATAAAAGCTCATTTTCTTCTTAATCAAGTGGAACTTGCTCATTCCCTGCTGTGGTGATGTCTACAGGATTTTGCTTCACCTCTGTATCATCAAATCATCCACTTCCAAGTTGCACCCTGTTAGTGAACCTACATTGAGTGCAGCACTTTTTAGTTCATGCTTGGTAGGATGATTGGGTTTTATGTCCAGCTTTTGCTCAACAGAGCTATCCCAGGTAACCCAGGCTGGGCAACTGGACACTGGCTAGCCAGTAGCTTATTAAGCCAGAGCTGTTGGGCTTTATAGCAGGCACACACTGGCCAATAAGGGCACATACACCCCTCCCACCATTAGCAAGGGTCCCTGGCATAGGTCAGAGTAGGGCAGGTACTCAACCCACTTTTCACCAGCAAATACCCGTGCTCATTTGGCGGCATTAGTCAACATGACCAAATCACCTAGAGCAATATTTTCACACTGTTGAATGGTTAGCCTTGCCACAGCATGCAGTTTGTGATCCATGTTCTCCTATATTGAGGATACTGTGCCCAAAGCAGTCAGTCTATACAATTCGTCTCCCTATAGGACACCATAAGCTGCTGCCCACAACTCCATTCATTGTTTAGTTTGAGATGGAAACACTCAGCATGTTTTTTTTTGGAGTTGGGAATAACCCACAGAACATGAAAACCCCAAACAGGCATTGGCCAGAGGTCAAGATTGAATTTTGCACCTTGTGCATGGGAGACAAAGACTTTAACCATTATGCCAAATGTTCTCATCATCTTTCAATCCTTCCAAAGTCAAATACAGAGGGAGGTTGGAAAGAGGGAAGTTGAGGAACAGTGACGATGGACAACATAGATGGAACATTATGGTAAGTACATAACTTTTTTATCTGATGTTGTTATTTTCATTAATTCATCAACTGCTGGGACAGAGTCCCCAGCTACCTATATCCCAGGAGGACTCTAAAGAATGATATTCCTTTTCACCTCTGAGCCAAAGAATACTCTTCCCTAGAGACCAGATCCAAGTTGTAATAAGCAATAAAGGTATGAGGATTAGCCCAAATTGTGGCTGCACAAATATTATCCAATGAAGATCTAGATAAAAAGGCCGAAATAATTGCTATACACCTAGTGGAATGACCTTTATGTAGTTTTGGTAGAGACAAACCCACTTTTTTGTAAACAAAGGTAATACAATCAGTTAGCCATTTAGTTAAAATCACTTTAGAAACTGGTTTGCTTAATTTTGATTCATAAAAAGAAACAAATAACTGTTATGATTTCCTCAGTTTTTGTTTGGTCTACTATGTAGATAAAACCATAATTGTCTGCGAACATCCAAAAGGAATAACATATACTCTCCTTTATTAGAGAAATTTGGAAAGAAACCTGGAAGGCTGATAACCTGATTAAGAGGTTACAAGCACACTTGCCTCCAAAGCCATAAAGAGTTCTGCCTTGGCATTTTAGAGCATGAACGGATTCTGGTACCACCTTAGGAAGAAAGGAGGGGTTTATACATAAGGATACCCTATCCTTATGAAAAAAAAAATCAATTAAGGAGGCTTGGAAGACAGGGACTGTAGTTCTGAAACTCTTCTAGCAGAGGTAATGGCCACTAAAAAGACAGTTTTCCAGATCAGAAATTTTAGTTCACACTTAGCTGATGGCTCAAATGGAGATTGTTTCAATAATTGTAAAATTAGAAGTTATGTACTTACCATAACCTGGCATTTGTGTTGTCCATTTTCATTCTTTCTCACTAATGGGCTCTAGGATTTGATCCTCAGATCTGACTTGACAGTATACACAAGACTTTGGATCCAAAGCTCAAGCTACTCCCTTCATCCATAATGCTCCATTCCATCCAAAACTCCTCAGATCACATTTACCACCTTACTGCCCACTGTGTTATAGACACAGAACAGACATGAGAAAAAATTGAGACTCAAACCTGGAACATGAAGGTTCCATTAACATCCAAAGATCCTTCTAGGAGTGACAAGGCCGGGGGATGGCAGGAAGGGAAGATGAGGAAGAATGAAAATGGACAACACAGATGCCAAGTCATGGTAAGCACATAACTTGTAAAGCTGATGTTTTCCTTTTCATTCTTCCTCACTAATGGATCAGAGACCCCAGCTACGTAACTCTTGGAAGGCTTTCATGAAAGGACATGTCGGAGCACTGTCGAACCAAAGGAAGCTCTGCTTCTGGAGACAATATCCAATTTGACCAAGTGGCTGCAGCACATTTATTGTCAATGGAAGTCCTTGATGAGAAGACAGAGGAAGTAGCCAGAGACCTCATGGAAGGAGCTCTAGGAGGACAAGGCATTCCAAACCTTTTTTTGAATAAATCAGCAAAATACAATCAGTAACCCATTTATCCAGACTAATTTTGGAAACTGCTTGACATAAGCAGTTAGGGGAAAAGTATGCAAGCAGCTGATCAGACACCTTTTATTATTTTGTTCTGTGAAGATAAAAACATTGTTTCTATGAACATCAAGAAGATGCAGCATATATTCATCCTTATTAGTAAAGTTTGTAAAGAAAACTGGCAGTATTATGAACTGATTAATATTAGTCTCCCTGTCCACTTTAGGCAGAAAGGAAGAGTTGGTTCATAGAGACATGTTATCTTTATGGAAACTAATGTAAGGAGGCCTAGGTGATAAGACCTGCAGCGCAGAAATTCTTTTTGCTGAAGTGATAGGTACCAAAAAAAAAAAGTTATGTCTTGCCATAATGTTCCATCTGTGTTGTTGATCTTCATTCATTCATTACTGATGGGTTATCGGTTCCATCATCGGAACCAAGCCGACCATATATCAAGCTCACATCAGCCAAAAACTCTGCTCCCTGTTACCTCAGATCAAGTTTGCAAGTTGACAGACAAAAGTAGAGGCTACCTCTGGTCATAACATACCTACAATAAAGGAGTATATGAGATCAACCAGGAACTTCTGGAGGGGGACGGAGGGTGGGGAGTAATGAATGAACGAAGCTCAACAACACAGATGGAACATTATGATAAGACATAACTTCTTTATCTGATGTTGTTAATCTTCGTTCATTCCTTACTGATGGAACAGAGTCCTCAGCTACCTGTATCCCTGGGTGGCCCTCATGGAATGACATTCCTGAGCACCATGGAGCCAAATGAAGCTCTACCGCTGGAGGCCAAATCCAATTTGTAATGAAGAATAAAGGTATGAGGTTTGGCCCAAGTCGCAGCTGAGCAAATATCATTGAGGGAAACCTTAGCATGGAAAGCTGTTGAAGTTGCCATAGACCTTGCAGAATGTGCTTTCAGTCTGTGAGGCAAGGTGATATAGTTCTTGTTGTAGATAAAGGTAATGCAATTTCTCAACCATGATGCCAATGTGGCTTTCAAGACAGGATGGCCTAGTCTTGGTCCAGAAAAGGCCAGAAAAAGTTGGTCTGGTTTATGGGTAGATTTAGTTCTGTTCAGGTAGAATCGTATTTGCCTATGAACATCTAGGGAGTGCAGGCAATACTCTCCCTTATTAAAATGATTAGGAAAAAATACTGGAAGGTCAATGGACTGCTTGACAGACCACTCTGACACCACTTTGGTAAAAAGGAAGAATTAGTTCTCAGTGATACCCTATCCTTATGGAAGATAAGGTAGTGACGTTTGATGCATAAGGCTTGAAGTTCTGACAAGCATCTGGCCGATCTGATTGCAATCAGAAACAAAGTTTTCCACAAGAGATATTTTAAATCACATGAAGATGCAATTTCAAAGGGGGAGCTATTAGGGCTTGCAGGTCCAAGACCAAATCCCAAGGTTGTACTGGTTCTCTAATGGGAGCTTTTAGGTGAATAACCCCCTTCAAGAAGGTTTTACAGAGTCTATGTGACATGAGCAAAGAATCCTGAAAACCAATGTGGAAATGTGAAATGAAAGCTAAATGCACACAAATAGTAGGGGTAGACACCCCAGAGTGGAAAAGATGTGATAAGTAATCCAAAACCACCAAAACTGGGGCTGACAAGGGGTCTAATTGTTTATTCACTGCCCATAGAGAAAATCTTTTCCATTTATTGAGATAGATTAGTCTGGTGGACGATTTATGAGATGCAATAAGAATATTGTGCACCGGGGACAAGAGGTTTTCCTGCCTGGCAATCATAGGAAGTGGAGAAACCAAGCTGTCATTTTCAGGGTTGTTAGACTGGGATGAGTCAGACCCTGCAGATCGGAGATCAATGTTGGGGATGGATTGAGGCTCCACGGTCGATCTAGCAGGTGAGGCCAGAGGAAGGGGAACCAGACTTGTCGAGGCCAATATGGAGTAATGAAGATCACTTTGCTTTTCAACTGCCATGCTTTCTTCAGAAATTGGGAGATGAGGGGGAGAGGAGGATAAGCATAAAGTAGACCTGAGGGCCAAGCGTGGACTACAGTGTCTCTCGGTGACTGTCCCCAAGGGGGATCAGGGCAAAATAGTTGCTGCACTTGTAGTTGGTTGGGGAGGCAAATAGGTCACAGCAAGGCTGGCCCCAGCCACTGAAAGGTTTTGCCGCTATCACAGGGTTGAGGAACTACTCGTGAGGTTGTAGGATGCACCTGCTCAACTTGTCCACTATCACTTTGGAGCTCCCAGGAACGTGCGTTGCAACTAGAAAGCGGTTGGAAGCTATCACCCATTGCCATATTCTTAAGGCCTCGCAGAATATTGGGTAAGATCTGGTGCACCCTTGCTTGTTGATGTACCGGACTACTGACATGTTGTCTGATTGGATTGCAATAGTCCCTGACAGATGGATAGAATGGAATGCTTGCAACGCTAGTAGCACCGCCCTCAGTTCCAGAACATTGATATGCGAAAGGGCCTCTGTCTCTGACCAGGTGCCTTGAACTGAGTTTTCTGACATAGCCCCCTCCCACCCCATCAGGGAGGCATCTGTGGTCACCGTGGCTTTTGACTGATGGGGGCTGAAGGGGCGAGACCATTGTTGGGGATTTCAAGACGTCCACCAGAGTAAATCTTGCTTGCATCTCTGAGTTACACTTATCTGAAAGGACAAAGGATGTTGTAGAGGGTACCACTGAGTGAGAAGTAACCACTGAAGTAGTCTAATGTGGAATCTGGCTAGAGGAACAATGATGATAGAGGCTGCCATTGACCCCAAGAGTTGGAGTATGGACTGAGCAGAAGATTTGTGGTGACAGAGCAGCAGCTGAACCTGTTGCCTTATTCTTTGAAGTCTGTGGTCTGGGAGAGATGTTGTGCAATTTCTCATCTCCAGCAGTACCCTGATGAATTCTAAAGACTGTGCTGGGGTTGTGTTGGACTTCTCCCAGTTTATAGTGATTCCCAGGCATTGTGCTGTGAGGAGAGTGTAGTTGACACTTGGTGGGGGCGGTGAAGAGCCAGTCGTCTAGATATGAAAACGCTTGGAATCCTTGAAGTCACAGGTGAGCGATAACCACTGCCATGCATTTGAACACTCCGGGGGCAGTATAGAGACGGAAGGGCAGTGCTCACAATTGGAAGTGACTGGCTCCTATGCAAAAGTGGAGGTATCTTCTTGAGCATTTGTTCATTTTTATGTGGTAATACACATCTTGAAGATCTACAGAGCACATCCAATGATCTTCTTCCAGAAAAGGAAGGATAGACTGAATCGTGACCATCTGGAATTTCTTTGTTTTTACAAATTTGTTCAGTGTGCTGAGATCCAGAATTGGTCTCCAGTCCCCTGTCTTTTTTGGCACTAAAATAATCCTATCTGGTCTGGGGGGTCCGTTTGAATGACTCTTTTTTATAGCAGCTTTTGAATTTCATGTGCTGCTGCTTCCCTTTGACTGAGTGGAACATTGGGTAATTCTCTGGATGAGGTTGGACAAAGATGAAAGGGGATGCGATAGCCTCTGGATATTATCCGTTGTATCCAAAGTTGGTGGTTATGTTTCGCCAGGCAGTGGGGTACAAGGAAAAATTACCCCCGGGCACTTCCAGAGGTGAGCAGTCAGGCAACACTTCAGGAACGCTGACAGGGTTGGTCAGAGAAAGAATCTCTGGAACCGTGGTTTTGCGGACTTCCTCTGCCCTGAAAGGGGCATCTTCCATTGGAGTTTCCTCCTCTGCTTCTAGGGGAGAACTCGGCACGTGCATCATGGAAAGACGCCTGTGATTTCCTGTGCCACATCTTCCCACTCTTCTGATTTTTGGAGTAGAATTGCTGAGGAGTGGTGTGTCTGACACCAATGGCAGATAGGGTCTTATCGTCTTGTTCACACCTTGCTAGCATATCTTTAACTTTAGGGCAAAACAAAGAAGCAGCCTCAATGGGGGTGTTCATAAAGGAAGCCTTAAAGGAGTCTGCAAAGTCACAAAGGTGCATACAGGCATGTTGTCTGGTGACTATATCTGTGCCTGCCTCATTAGCCGCTCCTTCCATTGCGTGTGAAATAAGACACATGGAAGAATTGGATATGGATTCTAGGGTGGCTATCTGAGAAGCTATGTTGTCACAGACCTCATCAGAAACAGCTCCTGCCAAGGTTTCAAAGAGTTGGTTGATAAGATCCCTCTGGAGCCTCGTAAAATGTGCCAAATAGTTCAAAGATCTTATGGCAAAGGTCGATGAAGCAAACACATGCTTTCCGAGTGCGTCTATTGCCTGGGACTCCTTATTGGCTGGATGGATAGTTTGGCTCTCTTCTGCCAAGTCTTTCCTGGCTGCAGCTGCCACCACCATGGCATCTACTGGAAGACTTCTTGACCAATGGGGATGCTCGGCTGGGGGAGATAAGATCTTGTCAGGCCTCCATGGTATAGCTTCCAGGGTGGTAGGAGCCTTGTATGCGCATTGGACGATGAGCTGGACTAGCTCATCAGCCGGCGAGGTAACCCAGGAGGTAGGGGGCCGAGGCACAAAAGGCCTGCAGGAATACGGATTTCTCTGAGGAAGGATTAGATGACTTCCAGTCACCCCTCTGTCTAAGGATCTCAAGGATGTCACCAAATGACACCTCATCAGAGGGTGGCCGTGGGGACCCTTTCCCATTATCAAAGTCTGCATCTTCAGTCAAAGACTTCTCAGTGGAGTCCATGTGCTTTCTCTTCCATGAAGCCTTGTGAGGTACTTCCTCAGTGGGAGGTTCTGGGGAAGGCTATAAAGAGGGGGTCTCGTGAGGGGTAGAAACCTGAGGGCCTTGTGCCCGGTGTCCGGCGGTTGTGGCTTGTGTGAGTTGTGGCACAGAGGGGGGAGAGGACTCCAACATGTGGGGTTTGCCAGTGGAGGCAAGCACCCTCTCCATAGCCTGGAAGGCCGGCCCACCCAAAGAGGATGGGAGCCCAGAACTGAGCACAACAACCTCGGAACCGGGGTCACACCATGTTCCGACAAGCCGACCCCCAGACCAGGAGTCACAAGAGGACTGTGAAGTGTGAGAGAGGGAGGATTCCTGGAGGGTGCCATAGAAAAAATTGGCATGGAACCAAGAATGCCCTCCCCCACAGCACAGCCAGTAGCCTGAGAAGAACCCAATGCCCAGTGCACCAAGGGCCACAAAGACGACTCTGGCTCCAAAGTGAGATCCACTATTGGGGTTGGAGGGAGGGAAGCTGCTGTCAGAGGAATGGGATTTGATACTTGGGTGGAAATCGAAGGAGGAGTGCACATTGCAGTTTGAGGAGAAATACTTTCACCTGAAGGAGGGAACGTAGGTTTAGACATTTGAGAGAGACCCCTGACCAAAAGCAACTGATCAATAAGCCACAACACATTTTGTTCAGAGAGGATCCTGGTCGACCTGATAGAGGAACCTGAAGGCAATTCTGGCCTTTCTAGAAAAGGGCTATACTGTCTACCAACAAATGGATCCAAAGAAGGAGAGTACTTGGAACTTGCTAATTCGAGTGGTGCAGAGCCCAGAACCGAGGATGTCTGCACAGAGGAAAATGGTGTTGAAGTAGTGTGCACCGACAAAGGCAGCACCATAGAAGTCGAAGTTGTCTGCACCATAAAGGTAAGTGTCTGCACTGATGGGTATGGTGCCGTTGAGGAACATGTCTGCACTGGTAACAATGACGGTGCTGAAAATGACTTCACTGAATAGCATGTAGGTGCCAAAAGTGTCTGCACCGTGGAGGACAGTATCGTCAGACTCGGGGCCAAAGGAGATTGCACCAACGGTGCCGAAGCAGACTTTACCTGCAGGAACGGTGCCAGTAAGGGCTGCGACGGAACTGTCAGAGCCATAAGTGTCTGCACCGGGAACTACTGCTGCTAGTGTTGATAAGGAGGACATGGCTGGAGCAAGAATCAACTGGGGCGGAGCCATGCCTGGAGACAAAAGGGTCACGTGGCAGTGCTGGAACAGCAATTTTTCCTTTCTTATGAGTCGACTCCCTGCAATCTCCAGAGGGAGATGAAGTGAGCGACCTCAATGAGGAAGAGGAAGAATACCTCTTACGGGGTTTAGCAGGAGGAGGTGAGCCCTCCGACCCAGAGATAGCCTCACAGAAAGGAGATTTGAGGAGACCTTTCAGGATTAACTTGTTCTTTCTCTCGTTAATAGTCCTGGTCAAAAAATGTCTAAAAATCCCACATGGGGGATCCACAGTAAGGTGGGTAACATTCAAACAATAGACACATAAGTCATGGCCATCGGAAAGTGGTAACTTACGGCAGCAATCCTTACACTGTTTAAAACCAACAATACTTTTCTTGTCTGACATAATGAACTGGAGAAGAATGACAGTACCAAGAATAAGAAAGGCTACCCAAAAGGGTAAGAAGAGAGAGGAAGAAGGAAGTATTACCACCAATGGTAATGAAGAATTACCTCAAAGGTAAGAAAAGGGTAATAAAGAGAAAGAGACTAAAGGGAGAGAGTCTTAAAGATACGATAGGGTAGGAGAATAATAAAAGTAACTGAATGAAAAACTTTAAAAGTAGTAACTATATATAAACTTTCAAAAATTATTCACTTAGCTGAGAGAGAGTGGCTTGACACGGCTGTACAGCAATGTGGCAAATGAGATCTGGGGTAACAGGGAGCAGAGCATTCTGGGTAGGACCCTGGCGCGAGAGTGTTTGGCTGATGTGAGCATGATATATGGCTGGCTCAGTTCCAAGGATGGAACCGATAACCCACCAGTAAGGAATGAACAAATAGCAACATCAGATTGATTGTTTTCCAAGGAAGAAACTTCATATCGCATTTGTTTGCCAGCTCAAAGGGTTTCTGAGTCAACCCCTGGAGGATCACTGTGAGATCCCAAGGAGGAGAGGGAGTCCTTTATTGGAGGTTTAACAAGAACAATTCCTTTTATGAAAGATTTACATAATCTGGAAGTTGCCAAAGAAAAGGATTTGTTTCCAGTGTGGAAGTTGGATATGACTGCTAACTGAAGTTTAATAGTAGACAAACTAGCCCCTTCCATAAAAAGAGTAGTAAGAAAAAGAAGGATGGCCAAAGTAGGAGCTGAGAAAGGCTCAATATTCTCTTTGGAACCCATACAGAGAATCTTTTCCATTTGCTTCTATAGATTTTCTTGGTGGAGCCCTTCTGGGAAGTCAAGAGAATGTCATGAACTGGAGAAGTGAGCTTGGACCATATTAACTGTCACTGGAAGTGGAGAAACCATATGGTCAGTTTGAGGGCATGGAGATTGGGATGTTGAATTTCTGATGGGTGAGATAAAAGGTCCAGAGTGGGCTCCAGTATCCACAGAGGATATTTTAAGAGAGACCAGAGGAAAGAGAGCCATACCTGTCGAGGTCAGAAGGGGGCAATGAGGATGACTGAGCTCTTCAGCCTGCTTGCTTTCTGTAGGAACTTCAGGATAAGTTGAAGAGGGGGTAGGCATAGAGGAGACCCAGGGCCAATCATGAATCAGAGCATCCCTTGGTGACCCCCCAGAGGGGGAATCAAAGCAAAGTACTTGCTGCACTTGTTGAGAGGATAGGCAAACAGGTCACAGCAAGGCTGACCCCAGTGGGTTAAATTCATGTTCGCTACTGTTTGATTGTTGAGGGACCACTCATGAGGAATCAGAATGGACCTGCTGAGTCTGTCTGCCAGTGCACTGGTTCTCCCTGGTATGTGCCTTCCAATTATAAAGCGATCTGAAGAAATCGCCCATCCCTAGACTTTCATGGCCTCTCTGCACAGCAGGTATGAATGGGTTCCTCCTTTTTTGTTGATGTGCCAGACTACTGACATGTTGTCTGTATTTTGCAATAGCCCCTAAGGGGAGAGCATCCGGAAAGGCTTGCAGAATTAGAAGGATTGCTCTCATCTGTAGGACATTGATATGCAATTTGGTCTCCGAGGAGGGCCATATGCCTTGTACCATCCTTCCCTTGAAATCCCACCCTACCCCAGCTGGAAAGCATCCATGGTCACTGTGGCTATTGGCAGATCACTGTAGCTATTGGGGGAGGAAGAGAGAACAGCCTGCTCAAAACAGGTCATCTGATTTGATCCAACAGCGTACATGATGTTTGCAAATTGGAGAGTTTTATGGGAACAGATAGAGGCTGGTAAAGAACAGACCACTGTACTACCAAAGTCCATTGGAGGATTTTCATGAAGAATCTTGCTATAGGAATTAGAATAATGGCAGCTGACACTAACCCAAGAGCTTGCAACACTAGTTTCGCTGGAGGGGATGGATGAGACAGTAAGTCCCACATCTGATTTCTCAAGGATGTGATCTGATGAAGAGGTAATGAAGCCACTTGAATCATAGTAGCCAGTTGAGTTCCTATAAATTCCAGAGTATGTACAGGAGTCTGCTTTGATTTGACAGGATTTATCATACTATCTAGGCAGTTGGAGACCTGAAGCAAGTAATCCATGGCTTGTAGAAGTTGATGCCTGGTTGGGGCAGTGAGGAGCCAATCATTGAGATAGGGAAACACTTGGAGTCCTTTGAGTCTTGGAAGAGCTGCCACAACTGGCATGCACTGGGTGAACACCCAGGGGGATGTGGTGAGTCCAAAGGGCAGTGCTCTGAATTGGTAGTGATTAGCTCCCAGCCAAAAGCACAGGTGTCTCCTGGAGTGTCTGTCTATTTTGATATGATAGTAAGCATTGTGAAGATAGGTAAAGGCTGCCAGCCTAGCCAGAATTCTGTAGATAATGCTGTCATTTGTAAATATTAATATAAGCCATAGGCTTGATCTCTTAAATGGAAAAAACTGTGTTAAATGTGGAACTGCAAAAATGTAACAACAATGCACTCTGCTGAAACAAAGCTGACAAGTCAATTATTTGATGTTAAGACTTGGAGCCGATATGTCTGGATGAAGGAATTCTGCCTATTGTTTTGAGGCCAGAGTTAATTGCTAGAATTTGCACATATAAATTCATTTATTGTTCTTGCTTCCTGACCAGCTGTGATCAAGGGCTATTAACCTCTGAGAATCTATTAGCCTGGGAACCAGAAAGAAATGATGCAATCTGAAATGAATCAGTGGTACTGTGTTATCAATTTAAGGAAAGACAGAATGAGAGTATTAGAGCATTTGTCTTGAGAATATCCAACATCACAAGCACTGCCTGTTTCTATATTTAAGTAGGATCTTAGACTTTAGTGTTTTCTCTTAGAAATAGCTAGGAATTAGGAAGATTAGACTAAGTGTTTTTCTGTGATGTCAGAACTTTTCTACTAGAGTATTTTAAACATTTCTCTGTGATTTCTGAACTCTTGACTAGCACTGTGTAGTAAAAAGTATTGCCTTTTGTTTTTATTATTTATTATTAAATATTTTAAAACTTTCAACTGTGGCTGTTTTGTGGAGAGATAATTTAAGCTCTAGAGTACATTGCATATATATATATATATATATATATATATATATATATATATATATATATATAGTGATACTGTACCATATCACTCCAAATAAGCTTTGCTGTTTAGTCACACTTACCATTTGGATAATAATATTGCAAAGTAATAATTGGACATCCTTTAATAAGGGCCTTTCAGTAGCTGATAAATATTAGAGGGTGATGGTAGCTGGTACTACCTTTTAGACTGGGCAGAAAGGGGGCACAGCTGGAAAATCTTTGCCAGCCTTCCCCAGGAGTGTCTGTGTGGTTGTATAAATTCTTATCTCAAAGTGTGTGCGTGTCAGCTACTTGGGCAGAGACACAAAGCACTGGTTGGACAGAGAGGGTCCTGGAGGTTTTAGCTTGCCCACTAGGCTGAGATCTGGACCCTATAGCTGTGCCAGTGGGGAGTCTTATTGGGGACCTGGAGAGAAAGGGAGAAACCAGCCCCAGACTGACTGATCTCTTTGTGTCCTTAAGGGAAATTGTACTTTACTGTCTATGCATTTATTATCCTTTCTCTATATGGACACCCCTCACTGGTGTTAGTGGTGAGGATTGAGGCTCCTTGATTACTGGGCCAGTGCACGGGCATCACAAGCATCTTGGAGATCTATAGAAGACATCCAGATGTCCTGATGCAGAACAGGCAGGATGGACTAAACCATAACCATTCAGAACTTTGACTTCTTCCATACTGATTCAGATTGCTTAGATCCAGAATTGGTCGCAGGTCCCTTGTTTTCTTTGGCAATAAACAGAAGCAGGAATAAGTTCTGAATCCTATTTGTTCAGGTGGAATCTCCTGGATGACTCTTTTTTGTAGCAGCTTTTGAACCTCTTCAGCTATGTACTCCCTCTTACCGGGTGGAACATTGGGGAGTTTCTTCTTGTGACAAAAGGTGGAAGGGAAAAGAGAACGTGGTAACCTCTGGCTATTATACTTTGCACCCATGCATTTTTTGTAAGAGTTATTCAGGTACAGGGAAACACAACTCCCAACTGCCTCCAGAAATGGACAGTTAGGTATTGCTTCAGGAGTGCTGATAGGGCATATCAGAAAAGGAGTCTCTAAAGCCCTGGTTCTGCAGACCCCCTCTGCCTCTGAGGTGATGTCTGCCATTGAAACCTCCTCCTCTGCCTCTGGAGGAAGTATCCCCATGTGAGTCCTGAAAAGGTCCATGAGACTTCTGGAAACACAGTTTCTTACCACCTCTCTGGTTCCTGCAGAATGTATGCTGATGGGTAGAGAACTTGATTCCAATGGCAGACAAGGTCTTTCCCTCCTGCTCACTGCAGGTGAGCATATCTTTTACTAACAGCACAAACAAGTAGGAGCCATCGAAGGGGACATTAACAAAAGATGTCTTGAAGGGTTCCATAAAGTTGCATAACTGCATCCAGGCATGTCTTCTAATGGCTATGCCTGAATCCACTACTCATTAGGTACCCTCTGTTGTATGGGAAATTACCCTCATCGATGGATTGGCAAAGGACAACAGAGTAGCTAGTTGAGAAGACATCTTCTTGAGGTCCTCCTCAGACATGAACTCAGAGACAGAGTTTGAAAGCTCCTTGATCAAATCTCTCTATAAGCAAGTAAAAGGTGCCAGGTAATTTAACAACCTCATTGCAAAGGTGGTTGAGGTGTATATGCATTTTCCAAACCTTCCCATTGCTCTGCACTCCCTATTGAGTAGATGGACAGAGGAGCTTTGTTCTGCTAGCCCCTTTTTAGTTGTTGCCACCACAACTATGGCATCAACTGGGACTCCCTTGCTCCAATGAGGTTTGTCTGATGGGGAAACAAAGAATTTATCTGGGTACTTGGGGATGAGCGTGACAGTGTCCAGTTCCTTCCAAGCCCTGCAGGAAGCAAGGTCAATAAGTTCATCCACCAGGTGGTTCAGCCAAGATGTAGATAAGCCAGCCCCAAAAGCCACCAGGAACACCTCAGAAGGATTTTTGGAGGACCACCTACCTTTCTGCTTGAGGATTTCCAGGATGGCCCCTAAGGAGACGTCATCAGGTGGCAATTGGGGTGATCCTTCCCCCCTCATCAAAATCGTTGTCCTCCATGAGAGACTTCATAGGGGAGTCTATGTGCTATCTTTTGCATGTTCACCTCTGAGGTGCTTTGTCCACAGGGTGTCCCGAGAAGTGTCAGAAGAGAGGGGAATTTCCTCTGGGGAACATGTGTGGAGTATTCCCAGAACTGGCTGACCCTGAGGAGCAGTAATGATGGGCTCAGAGTTCAGACCCAATGATGGGCAAGGTTTAAGATCTGAGATTAAATATGGCAGCTGTCTATGCAGAGAGAAAGCCCTTTCTACAACCTGAAAAACTGACATTCCTGGGGAAAAGCCTTGTCCCCTCCTCAAGCTGAAGCAGCCAAAGAAGTAAAGTTGAGTCAATGCCCAAATCCAAGCCCTCAGACCAAAGCTGTCTAGGGCTGAGGTGCAGAGGGGAAGGATCCAACCATGTAGGACCCAAACCCAATCCCTCAGACCTGGCACTGACCTCTCGGATCCAAAATCTACCTTGATCCAAAGGCGTCACAGCGGGGTTGGTCAGCTTGACCATCAGAGTCAAGGAAGGGAGCTTCCTCAGATCCAATGCCAAACCTCTCAGAGATCTAGGAGCCTGAGACTCCAAAACCACAGGTTGGATTGGAGAAGTAGACAGTATTGGTTGGGCAGGTATGATAACAGATCCATGACAGGACAGAGCTGGCAGGACCTCAGTCTGCATCTGAGGCCTACGGAATCTATGCATCTTCCTGTCCATGTCAGCCTCAGACAAACTCCTTGAAGATATAGATGAAGTTGTAGGCCTGGAGTGTTTGATCGACATTTCAAATAACTTGGAGGGTAAAGCCAGAGACACAGGTTTTAGTACAAATTCTGGCACATGTACTGTACTTGTCAGATCTGATGGATGGAAATCTGAGACAGAAGTAGACAGAAGAAGAGAACTGGTAGCAGGGGCTGAGCCAGTCAGATCCAAGGGTTGCTTAGGATAAGAGGGACACCTGAGAGGGCTTGGATTTGAGGGAGTCATAGTTTCATAGTTTAGTACTAGGCTATCTGCCCTGGGGCATTTGTAAGCCTAGCCATAGTGATGTGGCTTTTGCCACCCCATGAAATGGTACAAAAATGTACAGAATAAATTTAGAATACTGTGCCTCTGTCTAGTAGTGACACAATGAAGGTCCCCTTATATAATAGAATTAGTTTACTGTGCCCCTGTCTAGCAGTGACACAGATGTGACCCCTGGGGTAAACTTATGATCTCCCATCCACTCATCAAGATTTCTCTTGAAGAGAGTCAGTGAGGGGCTCTGCCTAACATGAACTGGGATCTTGTTCCAAAGCATGGGAAGCCTCTGGGTTATGAATCTATCCCTCCAGCATGTCCTATTCATACTTGTGCCGAGGTTTAAGTCTTTAGCTCTCGTGGTCCTGATGGATTTGGATTTTTTGAGATGGAGCATGTCCATCAGATCCTGATTGGACATGGCCTTGTACGTCAGGCAGAGATCACCTCTGAGCAGGCGGTATGCTACTGAATAGAGCTGAAGTTTCTTTAGTCTGGCAGAATAAGACATATGTTGGAGACCCTTGATCCTCTTGGTGAGGTACTTTTGTGGTCTCTCCAGCTGTTGCAAATGCTGGGTGAGGTACATACCAAATGGGGCATTGTACTCAATCATGGGTCTGATGAGGGAGGACTATAGGGGTACAATGACATCCTTGGATCTGGATGTGAATCCCTTCATGATGAGGTGTACAAGGAAGAATGTTTTTCTAACCACTTTGGCAATGTGGGTGTCAAATGAGAGGTCGCTGTTGACTTGGGTCCCTAGGTCTCTGATTACTTTTTCCGTACTCAGTGGGTTGCTGTCTATGTGATAATTTGTGGGTACTTTGTTTTTCCCAAAGGGGATGACTATACATTTTTTGGCATTTAGTTTAAGGCCGTGACTCCGGCACCAGTTGTCCGTTTCTGTGAGGCCTTTTTGTAGGATGTATGTGTCCGCTGGTGTATTGACTATGGCGCCTAGTTTGCAGTCATCTGCGAACTTTGTCAGCCACAGCCCTCCCATGTTTGCTTTAACATCTGAGAAATAAATGCCGAAGAAGAGGGGTCCCAGGACAGATTCCTGTGGGACACCACTTGTGACTGGCTTTGAGTCTGACATTGCTCCAGTGATTTTAACTTTATGGGTTCTGTCCTTTAGCCAGTTTGCAACCCATCTAGTGACATAAGGGTTTATGTTTAAGCTGTTGAGCTTATCTATGATGCCTGAGTGGGGTATTGTGTTGAAGGCCTTAGCCAAGTCCAGGTAGGCTGTATGGACTGCTTTGCCCTCATCAATGGCTCTAGTGACTGTTTCGAAAAAGTCAACCAGGTTCAAAAGGCAGGATCTGCCCTTTACAAAGCCGAACTGGGTGGGGTCAAGTGTCTGTAGGTCTCCTATGTCTCTGTTTATGAGTTCCATAATGATTCTTTCCATAGCTTTGCAGACCAGGCTAGTTAAGCTTATGGGGCGGTAGTTCCCAGGGTCTGTAGAGGTACCCCCTTTGTGGAGTGGGACCACTGTTGCTGTACGCCAGTGTTCAGGTACATATCCTGTAGTAAGGCTAAGGTTAAACTCTGACGTGCAGTAGCTTCCTTCTTTTGTTATACAATTTGTTAATGGCTGAGGTCCACCAGACAGGATGCTTGCCTTTGATGGAGAGGGACTTGGATTTATTTTGGATTGCATGATCCATGCATTCTTGGAGATGTCCATAGAAAGCATTTGTGAAGGATTCAGCATTGTGGGATGTGGTATCCACTGGCCCAGTGGGCTTAAAGGATACCATCTCAGTCTTAAGAAGAGTGAAGTCTGCTTTTGAGAAGTTTTTCACTGTGGGCTTTTGTGCTGGGGGTGGAGGTGGGATATGTATATCCAGGGTGATTAGTTTGTGGTCAGATCTCACTAGTGAGGGGTATACCTCCGGTGTGGAGCATTTTGTCCCCATGTTTGTGATGATCAGGTCTAGTATATTATCTCCCCTAGTGGGAGAGGTGACTAGTTGTTCCAGTGTATTTGAATTTATGAATTCCAGGAACCTTTGGGCTAGGGTGTTAGGGCTAGAATAATGTACCCAATCTATGTTTGGGTAGTTGAAGTCTCCCAGTATGATGATATTTTGTGATACATTCGTATCCTCCAATGTCTTTAGGAAGGCTGAGTGGGGTTCCTGAGATTGGGAGGGTGGTCTGTAACATGCTACCAGTTGTATAGCAGTTTTGCCTATGGTTAGTTGCACCTGTATGGTCTCTGATGCTTCATGTGTTGCTACTAACCTGGAGGTGTGGGTGTCCTTGATGAATATGGACACTCCCCCTCCCTTTGTGGTTCGGCCCGGGTTTTGGGGCGAAAAGCATGATCTGAGGTATAGCCTGGTAGCTGGGGTGCTCTCAGGAGCCTTGAACCAGGTTTCAGTTACTGCACAGACATCGATGTTCTCCATGCTGAGGAGTGCATCGAGTGCCTGCATCTTGAGATTTAGACTTCTGGTGTTGAGCAGCATTACCCTTAGGTTTTTTCCATTTTTGTTTTCTAAGGAGGTGGGTTTGTCTTTTGAGCCTTGCCTAAAAAAGCCACTATGGTGGTGGCAAGAGCCTTAGCCAATATCCGGAAGCTCAGTGGTGACAGGTGTAAGCCATCCCTTGCGAAGCAGCGTGGCTTGTCCAACATGTCATCCCAGGCAGACAGACATTGGATCCCCTTAGAATGACACCAGTACTTAAGCCAATTGTTAAAGCTGATCATCTTGTCTTTGTATTGTGGCATCATTCTTGGTGAGGGCAAGATGCTGCTCAGGGTCAGGGTCATACCAGCCTGGGCTACATAATCAGAGAGCTCCTCTATGTCTCTTTTCATGTAGTCCAGGGAGGTACGTCTCAGGTCATTCTCGCCAGCATGGACAATGACGGAGTCATATTTGTACCTTCTTTGGAGTGACCTGAGTGCGTGTGTTATGTGGCGGATCCTAGCTCCCGATAGGCAGCTCACAGTCACCCTCTCCTTGTTCAGCCTGGTCAGCAGGACATCAGTGTGTCTGACTATAGAGTCACCTATTACTAGTGTATCAGGCATGGTGTTTGGCCTTAAGGGCTGTGATTGGTTGACACACTGATTTATTGAAGTATGTGTTGCATGTGTTTTGTTTTGAGGTGGTGGATTTTTGGATGTCTGCTTTGGGAGCCTCTGTTGTTTTGGTAAGTTTTTTATTAGAGCCGCCGAGTATGTCTTTGTGTTAGTATGTGTTTGGTTTGCAGTTGTGGTAGGTCTATGTGGGACTGGGTTTGTTGTGTGTGTGGTTACCATCTCCTCCTGTCTGTTCATGCCAGCCCTGAGTTGAGAGAGTTCAGCCTCCAGTTTGGCTATATAGTTGCATCTCTCACATGTATTTGTGTTTGTTGGGAGGAGGACAGGGTTGTCTGTGTACATGAGACAATTGTAGCATTGTCTCAAGATACCCAGATTAACCAGCTGAACTGGAGAGGACACCAGTAATCTACCACTCGACATGCTAGAACAGTACAAGGGAGTGCTGTGCCTTTAAGGAAAGTGGATATTCACAGGGGTGGTAGGTGGATGTAGTGCTTTACTTAGTACGAGAGTGCTTACTTAGTAGAGAAGTTTTGAGAACAAGTGCTAGGCTTATAGTATAGCGAGTAGTCTGATTATACTAAGAGTAGCGCTTCCTTAAGGGAAAATTTGAAGAGCAGACTTGGCAGAGCCAGAAGAAGTTTAACCTTGTTTAACTGTCGCTGCACTATGCACACAACCGCTCAAAGCCGTGCAAACGCGGATTTTAAACAGGGAACTACAAAAGAGCTAGAAATGGTCCAAAACAACCAATTACTACAGCTCTTGTGCTGTGGTCACTTCCTACAGGGACAGGTAGGCTGCTCAAGGCTCCCCACTCCCACTGGTGAGCAAAGAAACTTCCTTCTATCCAAGTAAGGTAATGGACAACACAGGAACTACACCACAGCCCAGAATACAGCAATGCCTGTAAACTGGTCTAAACTAGTCGAGGAGAGGCGGGAAAACAAGGATTATTTTTTTGTTATTTTGATAGAAACACACAGAAAATGCAGAAACAGTGATAAATCAGTTACACAGTCTAACACACTTTAGTGGGCAGCCTCAACAGTTAAATTAAACAAACAAACAAACAAACTTTCGATCAAATTTGACTCAAAGGTAACTTTAAGTGCAGATTTTAAAATAATGCAGGAAACAGCTAAAAAACAGTTTAAGCTTGTTCAGGTTAAGCTACACTTCTTGTGGGTATCAGAATTGAGAATATTATGCCCACAAGAAGTACAAGACCTTTTGAAGCTTTTGAGAAGGCTCCAAGGAAGACTTCGGGGATTTTGGATGATGTCTCTTTCTCAGCCCTGAGACTGCTGAAGCTGGTTTTGAGGGGTTTGAGCCCCAGCTGGAAGCAATCCTTTCAGGATAAGCTTATTTCTGTGGTTAGTGAGGACTCTAGGATTAAAGATAGCACACACAGTGCATGGGGTATCCAGGTGGGCCACTCCCACACAGTAGATGTACTTCTTGTGGGTATCAGAATTGAGAATATTATGCCCACAAGAAGTACACTTCTTAAAACCCATAGGTTTTTCTGACATGGGCTTCTCAGATACAGCAAGCAGCAAGGAACAGCAAACCCTAGTGGGGAAAAGGGTTTCAAAAATGCTAAATTTAGCCCAAAGGTTAAGAGTGGAAACTGCAAGAAATTTGTCTAAAAAGAACAGCAGAAAGAATTCTACGAACTTTTTTTAATGCAAATTTGGAAAATAGAAAAGGGTACCAGACAAGCATCATGCGTGGTATGAGAGAAACTAGATAAATGGAAACAATGGCAAAACCCTAACACCTGCAAATAACTGAGGGAGGAGAAAGAGTAAACTAAGTTAAAAGATAATTAAAAGACAAAAAATATTAGTAAAATTACAGAGCAATAATTCTCCAAAAAACACTTATGCTAGAGCAATGGATCTTCCATCTTGCTGCTATGGTGGAAAACGAGATCTGGGGAGTTGGGGGATGGAATGAAGCATTAAGATTAGATGCAGGAGTTTGCGTTTTTGAACCAAAGTCTTGTGCATGAGGTCATGTCAGATCTGAGGATAATTTCCTAGACCCCAATAGTGAGGAAGAATGAAAAGGACAACATCAGATCGATATTTAAATCCCAAAGAGGAGTGAGGTCTTTTAATGAAGATCTAAGATGAAAGGTTCCTCTTAAAAATGCTTTACAAAGTATGGAAGAAGCTAAAGATTAATTATTTACTCCTATATGAAAATTAGAAATCACAGCTGACTGTACTTTAATAGTAGAAGAACAAGCACCTTCATTGAAAATTGCAGCTAAGGAATGTCTGGATGTGTTATGTCTACCGGGTGAGACAGAAGGTCTGGAATTGGATCCAGAATCCATGGTGGGTGAAGTAGATGAGTACAAACAAAGGGAAACCAAATCTGATAAGGCCAATAAAGGGCAATGAGGACAACTGTGCTCTTCAACTGAAATGCTTCCTGAAGAAATTTGGGAATTAGAGGTAACCGGGATACCCGTAAAGGAGACTGGGGACCCAGTTGTGAAGTGGACCATCCCCTGGTGATTTCCCTGGTGGGGAGATCAGGACAAAGATCCTGCTGCACTTGTTGATAAGGGGAGATGTAAAGAAATTGCAGCATAGCTGTCCTCATCGGCAGAAAATTCTTTCCACAACCTTCGTATTGAAAGATCACTAGTGAAGAATTAGAATGGACGTGCTTAACTTGTCTGCAATCATGTTGAATTTCCCTGGAATGTGCATTGCTATCAGAAACCAACTGGATGAGATCACCCATTGCCATACTCTCATAGTTTATCAACACAGAGGGTAAGATTTGGGTCCCCCTTGTTTGTTGATGTACTAGACCACTGACATGTTGTCCATCTGAATTGCAATAGTCCTAGAGGAGAGACTGTCTTGGGAGGCCTGCAATGCTAGGAGGACAGCTCTCATTTCCAGAACATTGATATGTGTATTGACCTCTTCAGAGAACCATATGCCTTGGACTGCTTTCCCCAAGAAATGCCCCCCCCACCTGACCTGGGAAGCGTCCATGTTCACTATGGGCTTGGGCTGAGGGAGAACAAAGGGATGACCTTCTATACCCTTATCAGAGTAAATCCACCATAGAAGGTAATTCTTGCAAGCCTGTTATCATGATCTGGCTGGATAAAGGTTGGTGAAGAATGGACCATTGAGTCACTGGGAACCACTGAAGAATTTTCATGTGGTACCTTGCTAATGGTATCAAAACAATTGCAGCAGGCATTGACCCTAGTGCTTGAAGGATCAGTCGAGCTGAAAGAGAAGTACTTTGAATGTTATTTTTGACCTGGAATCAAATGGTTTGAATCCTTGATAGAGGGAGAGAGGCTGTCATAGATATCTTATTGAACAAGGCTCTTATGAACTCCAATATTTGAGTTGGTTTGAGTGGAGATTTCTTGTGACTGATGGTAAGTCCCAGGTGAGAACATAGCTGGAGTACATAGTCTCGTGCTTTGATCAGATGATGCCTGATCAGAGCAGTTATGAGTCAGCCATCCAAATATGGAAACACCTGGAATCCCTGTAGCCTCAAATAAGCTGTTACTGCTGTCATAAATGTGGTGTAAACCCTGGCGGCTATGGTGAGACCAAATGACAGAGCTCTGAATTATTTATTATTACTTTATTTAACATTTGTTTGCCAGGATAGTCGAACTGGACAACAAGTGTCTGTTTTCAGTGGAGTCCTGGGGAGAAAAACTCCATAAGTTTACAGAGAGAAGAAAAATTTACAAAAGAGACATTACAGAGTAGTAGCATACAGATTGTAGACTTTACAGCCATTAGTATACAATAAGAGGATATGCCCCCTTTTGGTTGAAAATACAAGTGTACAAAATATACAATGAGAGTAGATATGAACCTGGTAGAGCACTGCAAGATAAGAATGGGTAAAGACTGTCTACCAGCCAGAAGAATAGATATCGCCTGGATTGTCTTTTCATTTTGATATGATCGTATACATCCTGAAGATCTATTGAGCACATCCAGTTGTCCTTGTGCAGAAAAGGCAGAATGAAATGAACTGTGACCATCCAGAACTTGATGTACTAAACTGACTTATTCAGATTGCTGAGATCCAAAATTAGTCTCCAGTCCCCTGTTTTCTTTGGCACTAAAAAGAATCTTTAGTAACTTCCTGACTCTCCCTGGTCTGGGGGACTTCTTGGATGACTCTTTTTTTTCTAGCAGCTTGTTTATTTCTAGTGCTGCTGCTCCCCTCTGATTGGGTGGAACATTGGGGATTTTGTTTACCATCAAAGGGAGTGGTAGGGAAAAGGGTATTATATAACCTCTGGAAATAATCCTTTGCACCCATAAATCTTTTGTAATTTCTAGCCAGGCTCTTTGGTGCTGGAATAAATGACCCCTAACTGCCTCCAGAGATGGACAGTCATGCCTCCTTTCAAGAAAGCTAGTAGGATTTGCCAGAGAAGGTATCTCTAGATCTCTGGTTCTGAAGAACACCTCTGCTGCATAGATGGTGTCTCCCATTAGAATTCCCCACTCTGCCCCTGGGGAAACTATCTCCACATGGATCATGGAAGGGACCCCGGGACTTTCTGAACCATATTTTTCATTTTCTTCTTTGGCTCCTAGAAAAGGTCCTTTGAGGGGTTGAAAATTTTACTCCCACAGCAGACTGGGTTTTTCCATCTGGCTCACACCTGGAGAGTGTGTCTTTTACTTTGGGGCCAAATAAAGAACTTCCATCACAGGAGCATTGATGAAGGAAGACTTGAATGACTCCATCAAATCACACAAGTGCATCCAAGCATGCCTCCTGATGGAAATGCCTGAACCTGCCATCTGTGAGGTACCTTCAGCTGCTTGGAAGATAAGTTTCATGGACAAGTTTGAAATGGATTGGAGGGCAGCCAACTGTGAGGCAATAGTGTTTTCTGCCTTGGAAGAAATGGTCCCATGAGGGATTTGGTAAGTTCCATGAAGTGTGCCAAATAATTCAGCAACTAAAGGGCAAAAGTCACTGAAGCATAGACACACTTCCTGAATCTGTCCAGCACCTTAGCCTCCCTGCTAGCGGGAAGGACAAAGGAAATCTGTTCTTCTAGTTCTTTCTTTGTCGCTGCTGCTATGACCATGGCATCAACTGGTACTCCCTTGCTCCAGAAGTCTCTGTCATTTGGTGGTCCCAGAATCCTATCTGGTCTCTTGGGGATCAGCTCAATGGTGTCACGTTCCTTCCACACCTATGAAGAGACCAAAACATTGAGCCCATCAGTGGGTGGAGTCACCCAAGAGGTAGATGGGCCAACTCCAAAAGCCTCCAGGAATACCAACTCCTCTTGGGAAGGGTTGTTGATAGACAAACCACTCCTTTGTTTTAAAAGTTTTAAAATGTCTCCAAAGGAAACATCATCAGGTGGTGATCTTGGGGACCCTTCCCCCTCTTGTGTAAAGTCTAACTGCCTCGTCTTGGACTTTTTCTTCCTAGGAACGTCTTCAGTGGGATGGTCCACAGAAGGATCAGAGGATATTCATATATCCTACTGGGTATCCTGGTGACTTATCTGGGCTGGCTGTCCTCATGGCACAGGAAGCTGAGGCTCTAGATACAGAGACAAATGGAGCTGGGAAGTTGGAGCTGTGGAGGGTGGAGATGTTCAGACTCCAGGAATAGAGAAAGCACTCTCCACCACCTTGAAAGCAGAATGCCTGAGAGAGAAAGAAGCTGATGGCTCTGAGAAGACATGTTTCTGGAGCATCAGCTCCCTTTGCCCCAAAGGCAGACTACCCAGGAAGGAGTTAGAGTTGTGCTATCTAATGCCAAACCTCTGAGGGGCAAAGACATCTCCAACAATTTCAGGGTTGACTCCAACACATTGGACCCAGCACCAAAGCTATGGGTCTGAGAGTCATCTGGCTCTGAATTACTCAGCGCTGGTCCACTCAGAGACACCACCGGAGTCAAAGATATCATGATGTTTGGACCTGATGAAGATGATTCCAGAATCTTCAGATCCAGCTGCTCTGAAACCAAATATTGGATCAGAGAAGGAGCCAGTATTGGTGGGGTAGTACTAAGGTCTATGAATCTGAATGGGGTCAGAGCTGGAAGAACCCTCATTTGAATTTGGGTGGAGAGGAACTTCCTCATCATCCTGTCCACATCGACTTCGGTCAGAATTCTGGAGCAATGAGTGGAAGATGCTGTCAACAGTGGTCTTGAATGATGATGTCTAGGAGGCCTATCTGAGAAAGGAGAAAGGAGGTGAGAGGAAACTGGATTCAGGACCAATGGTGGTGATCGGATCCAAGGTGACTTTTCAGGCTTAGACTTTGGATTTGAGGTGGTCGGATCTGTAGTTTTAGAAACTTTGTAAGGAGGTTCAGAACCCAGAGTCGAAGGAGAGGTCTGATCCAAGGAATGCTTTTTACTTTTTTTTATCTAATTTCTTGGGGTTTTGAGCCACAGATGATACTAATGATGACTTAGAAGGGAGCAAACTTTATAATAACAGTTTACTTTTCCAGGCTACTAAAGCTCTATGATTAAAAGCTTTACAAATGTCACAACTTGAGTCTAGATGCACAGGGCCTTAACAATAATAGTATTTAGAATGAGAATCAGGCAGAGGAATTTTATGGCCACAGACCATACATTTTTTTAAAACCCAAAGGCTTCTCAGACTTTTTTTGGAATTACAATACTGAAATAACAAGACTTTTCTTTCAAGAAAAGGGGAAAGAAGGTTACCAAAAACAGTAAGCAAAGTACTAAAAAGTACAAGAAAGCTGAATATCAATGATGGTATTAAGAATTACACTGGTAATAGATAAGAAAAAGGGAGGAAATCCCTATAAATAATTAGTTTTATAAAGAAATAAAAGAAATGTTAAAAAAAAGTTTCACTCACAAACATCTATTCTCTAAACTCAAAAGTTTGCATAACCATGTCTATACGCTAAGGTGGCAAATGAGATCCGAGGTATTAAACCACATGGCCCAAACCAGAAAAATCACAAACTAAACCATGACTGCAACAGTGAACCACCAAATTATTTTATTAAGTTAAGCATTTTCATTCATTATGAACTTCATCAGAATACTTAAAACAATTAATTACAAGTTTAAATAACACATTGTTAACATCACATGACCCAAGTCAGCCAATGTATAAAATACATTAATTAATTTGTATTAAAAAACATTAATTATACCTATATACCAAGTGAAAATATATGAAAATATAAAAAGTATAAATTACAACATATTAATAATCCAACCCCATAAAATTTTAACTTGAGCAAGGAATTAATGGAGCAGATCTGAGATATGTTAGGTGACTAGGGCATTATGGGTAAGGGAGGAGCTTGGGAGTTTCAGTGTTTCACGAGCTGGAAAAAGCAGCTGAGTCAGAGGAAAATATCAACATCAGATTGATTCTTTGAGATATGATGTAGAATCTGAATTGCCTATACATTGCAAGAATTTGCTGAGTTTAATTCTGGTGGCTGCCAAAAAAAGAAATTACTAGAAAATGGAAATCAAAGTCTAAACCAACTGTACTAGAAGTAGTGAATATAGTAGCAGAGATAAAAGAATTGGAAGTGCAATCATTAGACAAGGGAAGGAGCAAATTACATATAAAAAATGGGAATTGTGGGAACACTACATGCAAAATAATGTTATGGAGAGGGAAAGAGGTTTAAGGAAAGGCAAGAAATGAATGAGCTATGTAATGTTCGATTGAGAATGACTGTATAGAGGATTATATATGATGTATAATATCTGCAACTGAAAATATATCAATGTGACTTGTTATCATTTATACAAATGTATGACTGAATGGATCTATGTCAGATGATCGACTTTTTGGAACCTCGAAAAAATATCTAAGACACTATAAGATTGAGTTTCTGAAAACTTGAACATCAAAAAAAAAAACCCCACAAAAATCTAACTTTTTCTACATTTTTGCAGGAGGGAAAGACCCCCTACACATCCACATCCCCCTGCAAATTTTATATACCAACTCCAAGATTGCACTACAGTGAGGAAAAGGGTAAATTTCCCAATCCTCTCTGTTCCGCGATCTCCATTCAAAAGCTTAGAGTTTTCAAAAACTCAACCATATGGTCTTGACATATGGAGTTTGAGTTTTTGAAAAGGTGATCAATTGATAGGAACTCGATAGTATATGTGATAAGGAAAAATCCAATAAATGTTTCTTGTTTAAAAAAAAATCACAACTCCACTCTCATCCATCCATCTCAAACATCCATTTATTGTGGATATGAAAATATGAATTCAGCTTTTCTGTAGTCTGAAAAACTTCTAATAATGCATTCTTGATCACTAAATCTCAATGGAGTTTTTTTTTTATGTACACAGTTCAATTTGTACATCTGTCAACAGAAAACCATCTAAATGATCCAGTGTCATCACTTTTTCTTCTAAGGGGATGTTATTACTCTTATTACTCTTAGTGGCTGATAATCTACTTAACAGTATCCAAATTACTGTGATCACTACCTGGAATGAAAACTATTTTGTACTTATAAGCCCTCAGCAGTATGGTCAATAATATATACATGTAAGTTAACTCACCATAACAATAAATGTTCAAATAGATCATTGTTGCAGTAGCCATAACAATGCCGGACATATCCTCCTTGGGATTTGCCAAGGATATTGAACATCCAGTCAGTCTCCAAAGCATTGAGTTCCTTCCTTGTGCAGTATATATCTGCTATTAGCAAAATAATATGTGCTAGTATAAGAGGGACATACAGGCAAGCGAAAAATCAGAGCTCTCTTGCCCAAAAGGCAGGTTGAAGCCTGAAGCTCTAAAGAAATTGTGTACCCCAGTCACAGAAAGATCAAGAACAAAGGGGGGTGGTGAGGGTGCTAATCAAGCAACAGTGGTCTATTCAAACATCTACTATTGTGGTACGTTAACTTACGCCACTGTACTATGTTATTCATTAAATCACTGTTTCATTAGTCATAACTAAATTAGATGATTTCCAAAGCTGAGATAGAAAGGGTGGATGGAGAAGGATACTAGAAGTGCATGAAGTATAACTTTAGCTAATAAAGAGTTCCTCACAGGTAGACAAGTTCCAAGAAACTGAGTCTTACTTGTAAGTACATACTGAAAGTCTGAGCTAAGGACCAAGAAGCTGCATCTAGAAGAGATTTAGAGTCCACCTCTTCCCAGAAAGACACAGAAGTAGCCACAGCTCTGGTACAATGAGCCTAGACTTTCTAAGGTAGGGTTTAACATGATGTGAGCAACAAAACCAAATAGCTTGAGACAGACATCTGAAAGTAGTTTGTTTAGATACTGACTGTCTTTTTTTTCTTACCATCAAAGGAAACAAAAGTTGGTTAGATTTTCTAACTTCTTTATTCATGCCCAGGTAAAACCTTAACTGTCTTTGGACATCTAAATGTATGAAAGATACTCTGTTCTCTGTTTTTGTGTTCAGGAAAGAACACAAGAAGATGAGTGGTTTAGTTCAATGTGAATTCAGAAACAACTTTTGGCATAAAGGAAGAGTTGGTTCTAAGACTCACTCTGTCTTTATGAAAGGTAAAAAAAGGTTGCGTAGATGTCTGGTCCTTTAATTCAGATACCCATCTAGTTGAAGTCAGAGCCACAAGCAAACAGTCTTCTGTGTAAAAAATTGTAAAGAACTGGCTGCAGATTCAAGAAACTCCTTCAAAACAAACTTAAGATCCCAGTCAAATGCCACTTGCTTTTTAGGTGGTCTAATATGTAATACCCATTTTAAGAATTGTTAAACCTAAAATGAACAAGAAATGAGGATCTAAATGCAGACAAGCAGAAATAGATGAAAGGCATACTTGACAAAAGTGTAAGGTCTCAGTTGAGCAATTCACACAGGTAATAAAAAACAGGGGATCCTCACTTATGATCTTGTTCTCATTTATGGCACAAACTAGAACATCTTCTCCATTTGGCTAAGTATTATTTCCTAGCAGCAGGTTTGCTTGCATCTTTTAATACCTGCTGCACACCCTCAGAAAAAAACTGCCAAAATGAGATAAAACAAAATATCATCCCCACAGATTTTGAATGTTGGGGTGGATCAGGGCTCTCTTGTCCTGTCTAAGCAAATCCCTTGTGTGGGAAAGTTTTTGGTAACTGCCCTGAACAGATGCACGGTATGGGTAAAGAAATGTTGTCTGGGCCAAAAAGGAGTTGCCAGAAGCATCTTTGGCAAGTCTGTCTTGCTCTTTAGAAGAACAGTGAATATCAAAAGAAAGGGTAAAACTCACAGAGGAACATTCCCCTCCAAGGGAAAGAGAATGCATCTGTTTTCCAGACCTTTTTGCAAGGTGTTTTGAAATAGAAAATTGTTTAGTTATAGGAGGCAAACATATTTACTTGGGGAGTTCTCTGCAGGTGGACAAGTGTCTAGAAAACCTTTGGGTTTGGCATACACTTCTGATGTTCTTTTCTGGACTGATCAAACAGGCTGCCACTGTGTTCTTCTCTGAGAGGACGTATGTAGCACAAACAGTGTGAATGGTTTGAATTGCCAGCTTCCAGGCAATCATGGCTAGTCTACAAAGGAGATAGCCCCCCCCCATTTTTTTATATATGACATCACTGCATTGTTGTCTGTTATCACTAACAAGAGTGTTGGAATCCACAGCTGATTTACAGCTTTAAGAAGTTTTATTAGGGCCATCATTATCTTGTGATTTGTGTATATGTGTCTGAAATGAGGCTCCCACAAGCCCCTCTCCTTGATACCTTGAGATACTGCAGACCATGCAAAGTCTGAGACGTCTACTGTGATTGACTGAGAAACCAAGAAGGAGTAGAGGGAGGAGCAGACCTGAATTTAGTAGAACTAAATCGGCCTGTCAGAAGAGCTCTTTCTTTTTTAACACCTTTACAAAATTATTACTTAATACATAGGCAAACATGTTTGCATAAAAGAAAATTAAAAGTTATGTACTCACCATAACTAGGCATTTGTGTTATCCATTTTCATTCTTCCTCAACAAATAGGTTATGAATCCAATCCTCAGATCCGACTCCCCACATACTTCAGACTTTGGATTTAATTCCCAAACTCCTCCCTCTACCCATAATTCTCAATACCTCCTATTGAGTTTGTTGCCATAAAATCCCAATTAATTAGATAAGGAAAGGGATAGCTCAAAGAATAGGGCTCAAACCTGGAACTATAAGTTCCAATAAGAAATCCAACAAGTTCCCCCAGAAGATTATAGGAAGGGGGGGTGGATGGCGGCAGAAGTTGAGGAAGAATGAAAACAGACAACACATATGCCTAGCTATGGTGAGTACATAATTTTTAAATCTGATGTTGCCCTTTTCATTCTTTGTCAGTGAATAGGAAATAGTACCCAGCTACATTAACCTTGGGAGTCCTCATGGAAAGATATGCCGAAAAACCACTGAGCCAAAGGCAGCTCTGCTTCTGGATATTAAATCCAGTTTGTAATGAGTAACAAAGGTATGAGCACTGGACCATGGTGACTGCTGTGCAAATATCATCAATAGAAGTTTTTAGCAAAAAACAGATGAAGTGGTCATGAATCTAGTTGAGTGAGCTTTAGGCAGTCTTGGTAGAGAAATGCCTGGTTGACAATACATCCAACAAATGCAATTACTAATCCATTTAACCAATGCAACTTTAGAAACTGGAAAACCTAGTCAATTTGATGAAAAGGATACAAATAGCTGATCCGATTTTCTAATTTGTTCCATTCTATGTAGATGAAAACATAATTGTCTGTGCACATCAAGAAGATATAGTATGTATTCTCCTCTGAAAAATTTGGAAAGAAAACCAGTAAATCAATGGATTGGTTAATGTTAGATTCAGAAGCCACTTTAGGTAAAAAAGAAGGGGTTGTTTATAAAGTTATCAGATATTTATGTAAAATAATGTAGGGAGTCTTTGATAAAAGAGCATAGAGTTCAGAAATTCTTTTTTGCAGAAGTGATAGCTACTAAAAAAGACTGTTTCCATGACAGGAATTTTAAATAATTTTTGGTGAAGGTTCAAAGGGTTTTTGAGTCAGACCTTGCAGTATCACAGTCAGATCCCAAGGAGGTGAAGGATCCTTTATTGGGGGTCTAAGGAGAAAACTGTCTTTCAGAAAATATTTACATAACTTGGAAGAAGCCAAAGAATATTTTTTATCTTCTATATGAAAATTTGACGTCTGCCGACTGTAGTTTAATTATAGAAAAACTTGTTCCTTGTCTGAAAAGAGCAACCAGAAAATCAAAACCAGTGGAGACCAGGACAGTAAAAGGATCAACATTACTTCTCAATGCTCAAAGGGGAAATCTTTTCCATTTATTCTTGTAAACCTTCTTGGTGTAGTCTTTTTGTGAGGATAATATAATACAATGGTACATACAGGGGAAGAATGCCTGGGCTATTATCGGAAGTGGAGAAATCATGTGGTCAGTTTGAGGGCTGAGATACTGGGATGACTCATCACTGAGAGGTAAGAGAGGAGATCTGGAGTTGGGCCCAGTATCAAGGAAGGATAGCAAAGATGAGAGCAAAGGAAGGGGAACCATACCTGTCAAGGCCAGTAGGGGGCACTGAGGATGTCTGAGCTCTTCAACTGGATTGTTTTCTATAAGAATTTGAGGATCAAGGGAAGTGGGGGATAAGTGTAAAGGAGACCGGATGGCCAAATGTGGACTAGAGCATCTTTTGGTGACCCCCCCCCCTGAGGTGGGATCAGGGCAAAATACCTGATGAACTTATTGTTGTGGGGGCATGCAAAGAGGTTGCAGCAAGGCTGACCCCAACACCGGAAAATTTTCTCTGCCACTGATTGTTTGAGAAATGACTCATCGGGCATCTGAATGGACCTGCTGAATTTGTCCACTAGTATGTTGTTTTTTCCTGGAATGTGTGTTAAGACTAGAAAGCAGTTGGTGGATATCGCCCATTGCCACACTCTCATAGCCTCTTGGTAGAGAGGGTAAGACTGGGTTCCCCCTTGTTTGGTGAAGTACCAGACTACAGACATGTTGTTGGTCTAAATCGCAATAGTCCCTAGAGAAAGAGCATCTTGAAATGTCTGCAGTGCTAATAGGACTGCTCACATCTCCAGGACATTGATATGTAAATTTGTCTCTTGGGGGGGGCACATGTCTTTGTCTGTCCTTTCCAAGTAATGCCCCCCTCACACCAACTGGCAGGCATCTGTAATCATCATGGACATTTCGGGTGGTAAAACAAAGGTCAGCCTAGATAAGTGTCATCTGACTGGAACCACCACTGGATGTGGTGTTTGCAAATCAATGTAAGCTTGACTGGAAAAGATGGGGGTTATAAAAGAATAGACCACTGAACAGCTATTGAGTCCACTGAGGAACACACATATAGTAACATGCTAAACAAAGCAGGGCTGTTGCTGCTGCCATAGACCCCAATGCTTGAAGAATTAATCTGGCTGGGGAGATGGATGGGATAGAATCTGACAAACCTGAGATGTGAGTGTGTCTATGCATTGAGTTGGTAAAGATGCAGTTTGCGTTGTCATGTTCAAATGTATGCCAATAAATTCTAGGCTCTGTACTGGTGTCAGATTTGACTTGACATAATTGATTGTTATTCCCAGTAAGTGACAAATCTGTAGCAAATAGTCCTTGTATTGTTGAAGGAGATGTATTGAGGGGTAGTAAGGAGCCAGTCATCTATGTATGGAAACACTCAGAATCCTTTTAGTCTCATGTGAGCTGCACCACTGCCATACATTTGGTGAACACCCTGGGGGCTCTGAACTAGTAATGACTGACTCCAACCCAAAAGCATAAATATCTTTGAGAGTGCCTGTTTATTTTGGCATGATAGTACCCATCCTGAAGATCTATAGAGAACATCCAAACATCCTTGCAAAGAAATGGTGGAATGGACTGGACTATGACCAGTCAGAACTTTGACTTTGTCACACACTGGTTCAGTTTGCTTAGATCCAAAACTGGTCTCAGGCCCCCTGTCTTTTTGGGCATTAAAAAGAAGCATGAGTAAGCTCCAAATCCTGTTTGGTCTGGTGGGACCTGCTGAATTACTCTTTTTGTCTAGCAGTTGAATTTCTTGGGCTGCTACCTTCCTCTGACTGGGTGGAACATCGGGAAGCTTCAAACTTTTGTAGAATGGGTGTTGGAAACATGGTATGAAGTAACCTCTGGATACTATTTTTGGCACCCAGGTATCTTTTGTTAAAGTAGCCCTGGCATCTGGGTGCAAAGAAAATTGTCTCCCGGCTATCTCCAGAGGTTGGCAGGCAAGCAGCACTTCAGGAGTGCTGAGAGGGTTTATCCGGAAAATATTTTGTTGGCCTCCTCTGCCTCTAGGACAGTTTCTACCATTAAAACTGCCTCTTCTGCCTCTGTAGGAGTTGTTCCCATGCAGATCTTGGAAAGGTCCCTGAGATTTATGAAATCACATTTTCTTACCACTTCTATGATTTCTAGAGAATGGTCATTGAGGAGGGGTAGAAAACTTGATTCCCACAGCAGATAGGGTCTTGCCTTTTTGTTCACTGCGAGTTAGCATGGATGGACCAAAAACAGATATTCCATCAAAAGGAAAATTGATGAAAGATGCCTTAAAAGGCTCTGCAAAGTCACAATAGCTGCATCCAGGCATGTCTCCTTATGGCAGTGCCTAAACTGACTGCCCATGAGGTGCCTTAAGCTGAGTGAGAGATCAACCTCATGGATGCATTGGAAATTGATAAAAGAGTGGCCAGCTGAGAAGATGATCTTTTGAAATCATCTGCAGACATGGACTTAGACAGAGAATTTGACAGTTTTTGATCAAATCTTTCTGCAGCCTTGTAAAGTGTGCAGTATAGTTAAGGGACCTCACAGCAAATGTCACTAAAGCAGACTTGCTTTCCAAATCTGTCCAGTGGTGGGTGGACTGATGAACTTTGCTCTGCTAGCTCTTTTTTAGTGGCTTCAGCCAACACCATTGCATCTAGTGGGACTCCTTTGCTCCAGTGAGGTTTATCTTTAGGGGAAGCTAGAAATTTGTCAGGATGCTGAGGTATAGGTTCAACAGAATCCAACTCCTTCCATGCCTGTCAGGAGACTAGATCAATAAACTCATCCACTGGGGAGGTCACCCAAGATGTAAGTGGGCCAGAACCAAAAGCCTCTAAAATACTGACTCCTTTGGAAAAGGGTTACCAGAAGACCAACCACCTTTTTGTCTAAGGATCTCTAATATGTCTCCAAAGAAGACATCATGAGGTGGGGATCTGAGAGACCCTTCCCCTTCCTTGACTTCAGTATCTTCAGTGAGAGATTCCAATGGGGAATCTATCTGCCTGCTCTTGCATGTCCTCTTCCAATGGATTTCCTCAGGGGTATGTTCAAGCGAGGTATCAGAAGAGAGGGAGAGTTCCTCTATGGGGATTGACTGGAAGCTAGGTGGTGCTGGTTGCCCATGTGGAAAAGGCCTGATGGAGTCAGAGCTCAGAAGCAAAGACTGAATAGGAGGTGGATCTGAGGGATGAAAGACTAGATTTCTAGAAACAGAAAAAGCTGTTTCCACAACCTCAAAGGCAGATGGACTAAGAGAAGCCATGATCATCCACACCGAAGCCAAGACCTTCAGTACTTATAGATCATGACTCCAACTGGATCCATGCCTGTAGGAGGGAACCAGACCTGAGCTGTCCAGTGCCAAGGCTCTAAGGGGCAGGGATGAATCTGATAACACTGGAGCAGATCCTGGCCCCACGGATCAGATGTCAACGCTTCAGCTCTAGGACCCGTTCCAATCTGAAGAAATAGTAGTGGAACTGGTCAGGGATGCTGTCAGAGTAGAGGAGGTAATTCTCTTTGGCTCCACCTCCACAACCCTGGCACCTGCCAGATCCTGGGGCTCCAAAACTGAAGGACAGATCAGAGAAGGAGATAACACTATGTGAACAGTGCCCAGAAGGCTCATGGATCCAATAGGAGATGGAGCCAAAATGACCTCGTCTGAATCTGAGCTCTGAGGAAATTTCACATCATGGTAGACTGGGGCTTAGAGTGCTTTTTCAGAGTTTGAATAAAGAGGGAATGGGACCAAGGGGAGATTGGATCCAAAATGAACTCTGGGGAGTACGGTCTTAGAGTATATGATGTACTAGGTCTTGGATCCAAGGGCTTGGGATCTGAAACCAGAGATGTGGGACTTGCTGAAATAATGATCAGATCCAAAGCTTTAGGATCTGAAGATTTTGGATCCAGAGTGTATTCTTTTGGATCCAAGGATGTTGGATTCAATATTTTTTAAACTTTTGGAGGTGGTTCCAAAGAAGTCCTAGGGGGACTTTGGCAGAGAATGCTTTCCATACTCCAAAGGAGTTTTAGAGGTTTTACTGTGGGGTTTGAGTTACTGAAGAAGATGTAGTTAAGAGAGGAAGTAGACCCTTCAGTATAAGTTAGCTGTGTCTATAAGGAATGCCCTTGCATTCAAAGTTGCACATATTGAGCAGTTGGTGTTCAGATGAGCTGCTCCAAGAAAATATACTCACTCCTTGTGGATATCCGAGTTTAAGATTTTGTGCCCACAAGATGTGTATTTTTTTAAAACCTGTCAGCTTGTCAGCAATGACAGTTGAAGAAAAAGGACAATAGAGAAATATATAAAAGAATAAGACTTTTTTTTAAAGAACTATTTTAGAAAAAAAATTACCAGCAATGGTAATTAAGAATTGGCCTGTAACAGAGAGTAGAAAGGACAGAAATGGTATAGAAGAAGAAATTGACAACTATAGTAAAAACAAAGAATATACTACATAAAAGTGTAAGAACTACACTCCTGATACAGAAAAAGAAACTGGAAACTAAGAAGGAGGTTGTAGTAAGAGAAGGTGGAAATGTAAGATATGAAAGCTAAATTTCACTTATGAAAAACAGTAGAAAAACTTGACAAAACACTCGAGAGAAGGACCTGACATCTGAGTATGATGATGGCAAATGAGATCTGGGGTATTGAGAATAGACTAGGGAATTATGGGTAGAGTGAGGAGCTTGAGAGCTGGATCCAAAGTTTGAAGTATGCTGCCGAGCTGGATCCAAGGATCGGATCTGTAACCCATTTTTTGAGTAAGAATGAAAAAGGCAACATCAGATCAAACCTTATTAACTTGTTCACAGTTACAAACATTATACAGCACATATATTCTTTTGTACAATATAATCAATACAACATTATATAAATTGGTAAGTTCCTGCCTTCCCTTAAACGTCATTCCTACTCCAAAACATTTTTCTGCATGTATTGTTCCCAGAATTTCCAATTGTTTCTATGTAACTTGCTCCTACCCTTTTCTAAACATTCCATTTCCAGTACTCATACCCTTGTTACAATATTCAGTCATTAAAAATATGGTTGGTTTAGACTTTGATTTAAATTTTCTAGTAATTGCTTTTTTGGCAGACACCAGAATTAAATGTAGCAAGGCCTTCCCATGTTTACACAGTTCAGATCCAATATCTCAGCTCATAAAACTCATTTCCTTAGTTACATCCATGTGTTTGCCCAGTACTTCTGACACAGTACTTTGCAGGGAATGTCAAAGTCTGCCAATTCATTACACTCCCAAAACATATTTTCCCAGTTGCCTCTTTCTTCTCCATCACACCTCTAACATTTGATATGTACCTCAGGAAAAAATTCTTTGGAGTCTGCTTGGAGTATAAAAATACCAGAAAAGGTCTTTCTTCATGACATTGAGAACAAAGGTTGGGAAGGATAGAGGATGCAGATGTTAGGCCAAAACAGATCTGAGGAACCATTAAATGTTCTCATGTGGCATCTGACAAATGAAACTATAAGAATGGATGAGGCCATATAACCCAAAATCCTGATGAATTATCTTGCTGTGGTGCTGTTTCAATGAGATATATTTAAGAAGTAATGATGATAACAAAGACACTTTCTCTGGGGGTAGAACAGCTGTCATCAGAGAGGTATCTATAAGCCAACCTAGGTTTAACTTGAAACTTGGGCTGCTAAAAAAGATACACAATAAAATGAAGGAATGCCAGAGTAAATTAAGGAGAAGAATTTATAATATTACAGTCATCCAAGTAAAGGTAAATGTGAATACCTTAAAGTCTGCAGAAGGTTATGACTGGAGCAAGGTACTTCATGAAGATATTTGGAGTGGTGAAGAAACCAAAGGGTAAAGATGTAAACTGAAACTACAGTCCCAAAACAAATAATCTTATACAATGTCAAGAGGTCTATAATAACCTGAAAAGCCTTGAGTGACAATAGTGGAAAAAGGGTTTATAAGGAGAACATTTTGAATTTTGGAACTATGAGAAAGGTATTTGGCTTTGAAAGATCTAACCTTGGTTTTCAAATGTCTTCCTTTCTGGGAACCAGAAATATTCTTAAATAGAAGCCTTTCCCTTGTTATAAAGTGGGAAATATCACTTCTTGACACAAAAATCTGAAAGAATTTAAGGAACAAATGAGTTTTGTGCTTTGTAGGTAGACAGACCCCTGCTTGAAAAGAAAGGAATGCTCACAAAAATGTGTAACCATGCTGAATTATTTTCTGAACTCGGGTATCTGAGGTTATCTGTTGCCTAAGATTAAGGCAGTGGGAGAGTTCCTGCAATTTGGGATGGAAGGCCAGGTTGATAAGGTAAAGTGGGTAATAAGAGATATCGCTAGTTATTGATTTTTTTTTTTCTAAAATGATCCTTGAGATTTCTGTTTTACTTTTTTGTGCTATTCAACCATTTTTCTTATATTGCTGTTTAAAAGACTTTTGTGGGTTAGATGTAAATGCATTTCAAAAGAGAGGTCCCTGGCAGAGATGCATAATTTATTATTTGGGAACAGTGGACAAAAAGAATTGCTTGACTCCCTGCCTCACCTTGAACCTTTCTTCCAGTTTCTTAAGAACATCAGCTGGATTTCTGAAAAGAAAATCTTTATCAAGAGGGGCAAGTAGAATCCAAGCTTTTACACCCTCGGGAAAATGTTGAAGTCTGACACAGGCATTTATGTGCCTCATTGTACCTGTAGTAGCAAGCCTAAAGGCAGCATCTACCACATCATAAGCAATCTTAATAGCATACTAAATGACTTGAGAAGCAGAATTTAACATTTTAAGTAAATTAGATTTAGCACCTGAATTGGGAAGCCTAAATTAAGATCATTGCATGTTGGTAAAAATGAATAATAGATATTTGTTTATGTCTGTGTTAGGCAATTAATTGCCCCGAATGCCAAAGTAGGTGAAGCATAACCTTTCTTGCCAAAGCTATCAAAGGCTCAACTGTCTTTATCATTTGGTACAGGACTGGCAAAGAAAAAAGGTTTTGAACTTCTGTACCCATCAAGAGAAATTTGGTCTATATCAGTTTATCGAAAATTTACTTTGTCAAACTCCTTTTCATCGAACCCCTTTTCATCAAATTGTTAAATCAGCGAAACATTTTCCCAGGGAATGAAGATAAGTGCCCATTGTTACACATTTGCCCTTTTCCCCAATGTAGTGTGATCTCGGAGTTGGTATATATAATTAGGGGGGGGTTACAATGGTGTCATTTTTCTTACAATTACCCTGGTGGCCAAGTAGCTTTTTCCCCGGGGAAAACGTTTTGCTGATTTAACGGTTTGAGGAAAAAGAGTTTGATGAAAAGTCATTCAACAAAGTAAGTTTTTAATAAACTGATATAGACCCGAGAAATTATTGCATGGTCTGCTATATAGTTCTTGCAAATGAATTTGTGTGTGTGTGTCAGTCACCCAGCAGAATCAATCAGTTTTTATGTGGGAGGAGGTTAACAGTCTGGGAAGACATACTAAGGGCAACTTCTAATGCCATTAAAACAGGAGGTATGCCTACTGACTTTAGAGTGTCCATATCATAAAGCTCATGATATATTATTTTTTTTAATGAGATTCTGAAACTTCTTTACCTTCCTGTTAAAAGAAATCTTACATCTTATAGTGTATCTCCAAAAGTGATTTATTCATTGGGAGAATATGAGGAAAGAGTATCCTCATATTCAGACTCACAAAGAGTAGGGGAAGACAAATGAGAGGTGCAGTCTAAACCCTCATTATCAGATTTAGACAGAACTTCCTCGACAGAAAAAGATGATGGAGTTATCTGTCTTTTTTCCAGGTGAAGAAACTGGAATAGATGTCTGGAAAGACTGAATGTCTTTAAGTAGGTCATGTGAAACTTTGCAGCAATCCTTCTGGAAATAATTTTGCACAGAATGTGTTGAAGAGAGGAATACTTAGTTCTTTGTGTGCATTTCTTAGGGGTCTCAAGCCTAATTTTTTTTCAAGCCTAATGCTTTTTGGGGAGGAATTCATAGGCCAAGACTCCACATCAACAACAAATGTCTCCTCTCCACCAGTACTTGATATGCTTCTTTCCTGATTCAGACAGTATAATAAATCAGGAGTCTCTGCAAGTTCTGCTTTATATATGATCTACATGGACATGCCATATGCTTGGGCTCTACCTAAGGAAGAATTAGCACCCATCCAGATTCAGAGATACAGAATCATGTTCATAGCACTGTGTAGGTACTTAGAGCAGAGTCAGTAGTGTCAGACCAAAAAAATCAACATAAAAAATAGGTAATGTCCCAAGGTTGTTAAACAGTTTAGACAATTTCTTTAACTTTTTGGAGAGAAGCTTAAAGCTGGAGTCCAGGAGTTGATTCAAGGATGCTCACATGAGGTCTTTTGAGGCAGTCGTTCTTTCAAGAAGTTTTCAAGAAT
Source organism: Protopterus annectens (assembly GCF_019279795.1). Taxonomy (NCBI): domain Eukaryota; kingdom Metazoa; phylum Chordata; order Ceratodontiformes; family Protopteridae; genus Protopterus; species Protopterus annectens. The sequence continues at coordinate 1,333,466,519 of NC_056732.1, forward strand.
TTTTATAGTTTATAGTGTTGGCAAAGAAAAAGAAAGATTGAAAGAAAGCAAAGACTTTCTCTTAAAAAAATAAGACTATCTTCGGCCGGCGTCAGTGTAATGTCTAAATGTCTTTTCGTCTCCCCTTTCTGACTGATACTGGTATTTTTATCAATATTTTTCAAGAAAAAGAACCATCCTATTATATCACTGTTGGTAAGTCAGAAGCGTGAGTCTTTGTGGGTTCTGTTTACAGCTTTATTCTATACAAAAAGCATCACTATATAGGCAGATTGACTAGACTTTGAGGATTGGCGAGGTCCAGACTGTGATCATACATGCTTACCTCTGCCACTTAAGTGTAAATGAGTTAGGAGCACATAAATGAATTTATACGTACGTATACTTTTGCATGCTTCTTAATCTGATAGCACACACACGTTACACTCTTACACTAACTATAGCACTAGAAATAGAGTGGTTATTGTCGCGAGATATTTAGTCTGAAATTCAGAAAATAAATAAACTAATGCAGGGACTGTTAACCTTATATACCCATATAAACAATGTTGAATGTTAGCATATTTCTTTGTAGGCTTAGAAAACGTCGATATTAGCACATAAAACTGGGAATTAGATATAGCAACACTGGACAGTTTCTGCAAATGGTTGACCTGTGAATGATCACATGTCATCAGGAGCAGAATGTCTTATTTGAAATACATTCTGCTCTTGGCATGTCTGAAGTCTTTGTCTGATTTAACCCAGTCTATTTGTCACTAATGTTGATTGCAATCTAACTGACTTGGCAAGGGAAGTTGTGTAAGCAATTCCCTCCTATTTGTACACCGGATTCATTTCAAATATTCTCTCAGGTCAGCACACAGATGTACAAACATTGTCCATACGCCATCAAAAATATTTCGTTGTCTGTGGCACTACTTAATTAACATATCTGAAACAATACTGCAATACATTATACTCTCTATTCTCTGTTCATGATGGAACTAGGCTAAATACTGAGCCTGATGATAATTGTTCTAGAGTTAGGCCTGCAATCTTGATGAAAGCATAATAGTAGTTCTAGCTCATTATAAAAGTAGTCTTCCAGCAGGTGAGCAAAGATACTCACTGCGAGGTATGTTTCTCGATGCATACATCAAAAGAATACATTCTAGAAAAATCATTTATATTGTGTTACATAAAAACTTCACTCTGTACAGCTCATTCAGCTAAGCTACTGGACTGATGATATGTTTGACTACAAGTTCTATGTACAGCAATGAGTGACTGCAAATTTCTGAACTAACTGGCTAGCAAACAATGGCTGACTTGTCAGAATAACAATGATGTGGTCATATCAAGAACTGATGATTCTGCATGGAAGACTTAGTAGTACAGTTGAGGGAAAGTACTTCTGAGACAGGCACTAATGTCTGCATCAGGTCGTTTACTTCACCAAGTAGTGTTGATCTTTTATTCCACTCAGGTCATATCAGTTGTCTCTTGTACTTTTTCTGCTTCCTCACCTTTGTTGTCTATGAAGCGCTTCTCTGCTTCTAAGATCACCGGTACTATTACATACTGAACAAGAAGAAAGAACACTATCAATGTCTTTTGATAATGAAGGCCAAAATACTAACTATCATGCCTTTCTCTTATTAGATAATAAACCTGGGTGACCAAGATGCAAAATCTGAATATATTCTTGCTGTAAGGAAGCAAAAACAACAATTTTAGGACCTTTGAAAATAATGCCATCTTCCATCAACAATTCATCTCTGTATGGAAAATATGACTGCACTTCAGCTGATACACTAGATTGCTTTGACGGCTTTCTGACACTGATGTAGTGATTAAGCTTTTGTGAAATTGGATCAGTCATAGTTTGATCTCTCAACTCATCAAGTCTAGTGGTGGAAAAAGTCTGCACTGACATTACATCAAAGTCAAAAGTTTCAGCATCAAGCTGGTCTGTTGTACTTCTAGGCAATCTGGATAAGGTATCAGCCAGACAGAGCAATTTACCTTTAGTGTAGACCATTTTGAAATTGTACTTTTGCAGTTTGAGCATAATTCTTTGTAATCTCACTGGAGCAGAATGCATAGGCTTCTTTAGAATGGTAAATAGAGGCTGATGATCAGTTTCAATCTTGATTGATTGACCATAAATATAATCACAAAACTTGGATGTTAGATCAGGGTTTTTCATTGTACAGTAGTTATTAGACATTAGACAGGCATAAAGAATAAAATAGGCCTAGAACTGATATTTCATTTATGCATAAATTTTAGAAAAGCAGAAACAAAGAATCTTCCACTGAATATTGACCTTGCTGGCCAAGCATAAAAAGACAGTTTACGGAAGATCAAAACTAATAGACCGATGAGAATAATCCAAGCAGGATAAACACTTGTAACAAATAAAGGACACATCCAAAATACATAATGAATAACTCCACTTTAATAATGAAATGCACAACGACTGAGCGCTTTCACCAAAAGTTATTGTGGCTTCATCAGAGTCATAAGGAAGCAAACATGAAACTAACATTTATATACAACTGCCCATTAACCACATCCAATCAAAATAGAATATATCATAATCATCATACACCAACCAATGCCTTCTCTGACATATTAAAAAAATAATTGACAAAGTAAAGTACTGTAACATTTAATTTAGCAGCATATCATAATGCTAAAATCTTCGTGAGAAATAAAATTTTTTTTATGCAAAAAATGCATATGAAAGTGGAGAGCAAAGAATATAAGTGGCAGTTAAGGCTAAATGCCATGAGCCCTCCAGGCTTAAATGACAGCATATTATTAGTCCCAGTATTGAAACAAAGGGCTAACAATGTATAGTCAGTCTGGTTATTAAATTTTGTTCAAAATTTAATTTTATTAAATTTTAGATTAACAGATATATTTATATGCATTTTTTGAATCAGAAAAAATGTTATTTCTCATGAAGATTTTAACAAATAATGACTGTAAAGTACATTTTGTCAAATCTACAAATATAGATACATTAATATTAAATTGCAATCTGTCTATTAATGATACATTGCAATGATTTAAAAAAAACTCTTGATACCGTATATTTTGTTTATGTACATACCAAATAGTAGGATTCCATTGTGCTTGCATTTAGGGTTCCTACTCCTCCTCTTACTCCCCCAAAAAGTGTGTCATACCAGGCTCTTTTAAATCTGCATTCCATTTGTTTGAAACTTAGAAACGTGATGTTGAAGTGCAATATTGTTTTTTGGTATTGCTATCCTATCACGGTACAAGTGGATGGTATTTTTACCACTTGATCCGTATGAAGTACTGGCTTGTTACCCAACATGGTAAGTATTCCGACCCACGGTCCCTTTCCTTGTATTTTTGTGCTGTTTATACAAATAAACAGAGTATTGGTAGAAATTATACCCATTTCTTACCTTGTTGAATTTATTTTTATCTTTGTGTTATTATCTACACACTGTAACAGTTTTTGCAATATGTCTTCCCTTGTCAGAATTGTTACATCTTCAGGGGGTAATGTACAGCATCTAATAGAGACTGAACTGTTTATTGAAATGTTTATGCCAGTCTTTGATTCTTCTTCTACTTTTATGTATGCCTGACTTTGTTCAGCTAACCATGCCGTTATATTTGTGTTAAATGTTATGATTCCAAAGATACACTTTGTTTGCATTTTACAAATGAAATTGTCTTGTGTTCTATTTTGTGTAGCATTTTCCCAACTGTTATTTGTGAAATGCTGTAATAAACAACCTTGATTCCCTCTGTTTGGCATTCTACCAAAAGGAGTCCACTGAGCACAATACTTACAATAACAATCACGTTTTTCATTTTTATTAAAACCAGTTTGTCCTAACAACCTCTTTGGGAGTACTTTCAACAAACTTTGCACAATGCTTGGCATTCAGTCTTGTACGTTGCTTCTAAAAAACAGAAACATTAACTTTATTGAGCATCTGCTCTCCCTTCTTTTAAAGGTGATGCAGTTTGCCGCTGATCACTATAAACAATGACTCTCATTTGATCCCTGTGAACTAGAAACATTTTGTTTATTTTGCTTTGTTTGACCTTATAGACTAAAAGTCCTATTTATTCCATTACTTCGAAAGGTCCTTGCCAATTACTATCCCATGGACGGTCCGTCTGAAACATTTTAACTAATACCTTTGTTCCAGAGGGAAGGTGTTGTTCCTGTGGCATTATTGGGACCTTTTCCCATAAATGGAATGCTTGCTCCCTTGCCAAGTAATCACACCATTCTGTGATGTCTTTTAACCATTTTTGATGTTGTGCTACCTCTAACAAAGGTCTATTATGCCCAACCTCTGGATCAAAAGATAGTTGTGTGGGCATTTTTCTGCCTGGCATGATTTCAAATGGTGAAATCCCTGTTTTGCTATTTGGGGTAGCTCTTACCCCTAGCAAAATTCCTGGCAAGTGTTGTACCCAGTCCCTTCCTTTTTCCAAGCATGCCTTTTTTAGTCTTTCCTTATTGGTTCTGTTCATTCGCTCAACTATTCCATTGGACCACAGTCCAATGGAATAGTTGAACGAATGAACAGAACCATTAAGGAAAGACTAAAAAAGGATGGTAGGGTACATGCAATCTTTGCTGTAGTCTTAACAAATTACACATTTGTTTGATTAGTTGACTGACAAACTGTGGCCCGTTATCAGACTCGATAACCCGTGGCCATCCGCAATGGCAAAAAATGTTTTTCCATAATGCTTCTGCTGTTGCCTTAGCAATTGTCTTTTTGGTAGGAATTGCTTCCACCCACTTTGAAAACACATCTACCACTACAAACAAGTAGCAATACCCTCCTTTTGCTGGTGGTAATGGTCCTGCCTAGTCTATTTGAACAGCGTACCATGGTCCATCTGCTGGCATGACCCTGTGTAACTGAGGCTTTTTATTTTTGGCATTAACCTGTAAACAGATTAAGCACTCTTCTGAAACTAGCTTACACAACTTTTGTAAAGCTGGATTCCAGTACTTTTCTTTGACCACTGGCCATAAGTTTTCACTCCCTACATGTCCTAACACCCGATGATTGTATTTTACCAACTGTTTTGCTACCTCATATGGCACATAAGGTAATCTTAATCCTTTTGTAGTGAGGTAAACCCAGAATTCTTTAGGTGGGACCCGTATTATAATACATTGGCTAGTTTCTTCTTCCAAACCTTGCTGCTTTTGTATTCGAACCAAATCCTCAGTGATATCCCTGGCATACCTCTCAACCTCTTAGAGCAAAAAATCTGGACAAAGTCTAAAATTATGGTGGGAGAAATAGGGACAGATTTTAAATATTGCTCGTACAGACTTAGAAATTTGATAGAATAATAGATTTTGCATTAGCATGGATTTTCTGAAGGATGTGGAGGCTTAAACTCAAATGTTTGTTATTATTTAATTACTTCAATCCTCAGCTATTTGCCAGAAAAGTACAGATTTTAGGAGGAACACATCAAAAATATGAGGCAAAATCTTACGAAAATCTGTACAGTTGAGCGGTATGATCCCTAGCCTGGTTTAATACACAAACTTATTGTACTGTTTCAACTGATTTTAAATCAGGATACAACTGCCATTCTGTCTTTACTGCCTGTTTGACTAAGGCATCTGCTTTTGCATTTAATTTGAACACTTCTGAAGTCGTTTTTTGATGGACTTTTACCTTTAAGATAATGAATTGCTCTTGTACATTCTTTTGCCGTATGGTTTTCCATATATTTTGCAAAACTTCTGCATGTTTCAGTGGTTTTCCTGCACTGTCTATGAAACCACTACGAGGTCAAACAGTTATGTGTAAACATAATGAATTTACCACATATGTACTATCAGAGTAAATATTGACAGGATTATAGTGCTGTAGTACATACAGTACTGCATCCACTTCAGCCCTTTGGGCTGACATGTGACTCGGGAGCTGCACCAGCTCTGGAACTCCCAAGTCTTCCTTTTCTGGTATCACTGCAAATCCTGTCACATACTCTCCATTTTCTCAGTACCTGGCTCCATCTACAAAGACAGAGGGAAAAAATAATTGTAATCTGGTGATATGGTGGATTTTTCTGGCTTAGTCATATTGTCAATGCAGTTATGCTGTTTTTCCTCATATCCCGGCAAGTTAGACAAATATTATTTTTCTCCTGCTTGAAAGATTATCTTTTTCATATTGAAAGTAGTCATCCATCTAGCAAATACTGCCTGGCTGATACCATCACTAGTCTTGTTCATTTCGAAACTGTCTACTAGTACCTGCACTGCATGATGCGGTGTCTGCACTATTATGGATGAAAAGACTGTTAGATTGTGTCTGTTTGATTCCCCAATATATAGCCAACAATTGCTGAATACAGGGGTGATATCCCTTCTCTACCTGAGTCATTTTGTGACTTCAAAAGGTAACTGGTCTCAAAGTCTTTTGTGATCTTTTATCTCCCCTTTGTGGCTATTCTTGTAAAAACACCACTGATAGTGTGTTTTTCCCTGCTGCCGCTTGAAAAACAAATGGTAATTTTGAAGTTGGCGCTATCAATTCTGTAGTCCTTGCCAATTTCTCCTTCATAGCTATGATGGATTGTTCCTCTACCACACCCCACTCCAGAGTGCTATTTTTTTGCATGGATAACATGTTATACAGAGGTCCTGCTGTATGTGCATAGTCCTCAATGCATTCTCTGTTGTAGTTCATGATACCCATGAATTTATGCAAATACAAGATAGTCATTGATTTTTGCATTTGTAAAATACCTTGAACTCTCTGTGCGCATGGAAATCCCCCCGTGGGCTTAATAATGGTTCCTAAGAATTTGACTTCTTGTGAAAGAAACTGTATTTTTCACCCTTTATCTTAAATTCTGCCCCCTGCAGTGGTGTGAAAACCTCTTTTAATTTTTTCAAATGCTGTTCTACAGTTTCCGACTGTACCAGAATGTCATCTATGTAATGGAGCACTGATCCATCCATTTCTAGCCCTTCTAAGATTTTGCCTACCATCTGATGGAAGATTACCTGACTATTTCGAAACCCTTGCAGTAACCGTGTCATGAGATACTGTTGATTTTTTAAAGGTAAAGGCAAATTTTGTCCAATCCCTTTTTCTTAGTGGCATGGCAAAAAATCCATTTGGCAAATCGATGATTGTGAACCACTGGCTCTGTGGTTTTATATTAGCTGCTAATTTGGGAACTCCCAGAATTAGATGCACCCTAGGGGTAGTGTATTGATTTACTTTTCATAGATCTATGACTAACCTGTAACTACCATCTTTTTTCTTAACTGGCCAGATGGGTGAGTTTGTCGGACTTTCACCTTTTACTCTTATACCTGCCATTTCCCAAACTGCTATGCACTTTTGCATATCTTCATCTGCTTCTTTTGGTATTGGATATTGCTTTTGGAAAGGTGGTACGGACCCCTCCACCCAAATATCAATTAGAGACCTTCCATCCTGCCCCTTTGTAAAAGATGCCAAAAAAAAAACTTCTTGGGTAGGGGGGCACACCCCTATTGTATATTTTCCCAATCATCCATATCTGATGATTTTGCAGCTTCACACAACTGTAACTGTACTATCTCCTCTTCACCCTCATTGCCATCCACCTCACTGTCATCTACGTACTTAAACTTTGTGACTTCTGCTTTCAAACTTTCTGCATATTGTGGATTAACAGGTGGTTGAGCCTGAAAATCTACCGGACATACGTCACCCTGTGGTGTCATTTGTTTTACCTTATAGTTATCCTTTCCCTGGTTATAGGGCCTTTACGCCTTTACTTGTTGTTTTCCCATGCTTTCATTTGTAACTTGCTTAGTAAAACTACCCTTTCTTTCATGTGCTTCCCTCCATTTCCTGTAATATGGACAATCCTTTTTAACATGACCATTTATCTTACAGCAGAAACATTGTGGAACTCTCCTTTCTTCCCCTTGTCCTTCAGTGCCCTTTGGAGCCGGAGTTGTAGAACCCACTCTCGCTTGCCGTTGTTGTCCTTGGTCTATCCAACGGCTTCTACCCTGCCCTTTTGAATGAACATCTACAACTGCAAAAGGTCCCATGTCCTCATCTACTGCTACGACATGATGAGAAAAAATATTGCAATCATCACACATTGTCTTGCCTCTCATTAATATTTGCACTTAATCATGCAAGTTTTTTGAGGTTTCCTGATAAATGCACTTAATGTCACCTGCAACTCCCTTCAGTTGCTCCAAGAAACAGTGAATACGCTGTTTTTGAGTGTCTTCATCCTGCATATCTCTGTCAGATTTATTGAACACTACTTGATAAGCCAGCTGAAAGTGATCTGCCTGTTCTAGCATTTTGTCTCAGATTATAATATTGAAATGATCTAACAACTGAGTGGTTAATGGTTGTCCTTGTGTGTATGCCTGTAACACTGCTGCCACAGCAACAGTTATCCCACTCCACAAAGGGGGAGCCAACACAGACCCCGGAAACTACCGCCCCATTAGCCTAACGAACCTGGTCTGCAAGTCTATGGAGCGTATCATCATGGAACTTATAAACAATGACATTGGTAATCTCCAAACTCAGGACCCTACCCAGTTCGGATTTGTAAAAGGCAGATCATGTCTCCTAAACCTGATTGACTTCTTTGAAGCAGTCACCGAAGCCATATATGAGGGTAAGGTGATTCACACAGCTTATCTAGATCTCGCCAAGGCTTTCAACACCATCCCCCACTCTGGAATTATAGATAAGCTCACTAAACTAGGTATAAATCCCTATGTCACAAGATGGGTTGCCAACTGGCTCACGGACAGAACCCACACTGTGAAAGTAGCAGACTCCAAATCCGACTTTAGACCAGTGACAAGTGGAGTACCACAGGGTTCAGTCCTGGGTCATCTCCTGTTTGGTATCTACTTCTCTGAAGTACAGGCTAACACAGAAGGTCTTTAGCTAACAAAGTTTGCAGATGACTGCAAACTAAGAGCCATAATCGAAACTCCTAACGATGTGGACATACTACAAAAGGGCCTCACTGAGACATATGCCTGGTGTCAAAGCCATGGTCTGAAGCTCAACGCCAAAAAGTGTATTGTCATCCCCTTTGGTAAAAACTCTGTACCCATGAACTACCACATAGCTGGTAGTCTACCTAACACTGAAAATGTGATAAGAGACCTTGGGACACAGGTGGACAGTAGTCTCTCCTTTGATAATCACATCGCCACAGTGGTCAGGAAATACGTCTACGTGGCTCACCTCATAAAAAAGGTTTCTCATCCAGAAAAAAAGAGGTCTTTATTCCCCTCTACTCATCACTCATTAGAACCATTATAGGGTACAATGCCCCTTTTGGTATGTACCTCACAAGACATCTACAACAACTGGAAAGGCCACAGAAATACCTCACAAAGAGGATTACTGGCCTCAAACAGATGCCTTATGCAGACTGTCTCAAAAAACTCCAGCGTTACTCTGTCGCACATCGCCTACTCAGAAGCGATCTCTGCCTAACATACAAAGCTATGTCAAACCCAAAGCTGTTGGACATGCTCCACTTAAAGAAATCCCAATCCCTCCGAGCTACACGCTCTAGGGACCTAAACCTTGTCACCACAATAAACAGAACATGCTGGAGGGATAGATTCCTGTCTCAGAGACTTCCCATACTCTGGAACAGACTACCGATCTATGTCAAACAGAGCTCCTCATTAGCACTCTTCAAAAAAATCTTGATGATTGGATGGGATATAGGAAATTCACCCCAGGGAACACTTCTGTGGCTCTACTTGACAGGGGCACAGGAAAATAATTTTCTTGCCTGGCGAAAGCCAGGGTACATTTTTGGCTATGCTTACATAGGCCCTAGGACCAATAGCCTAGTACCTATCTATGAACCTATGAACCTATAGACTACCTAGTGCTTACCAGTCTCACTGATAAGATAGGAGGCTTCCCACCACAAAACACGCACCCTGGTCGATACCTGTAAGTTTTGACATTAGACATGTACCAATCATAAGTAAAAATCCATTTACATAAGGCATTGACATCAACTTTACCTAGTAAAGTACTACATTGGCTACAGTTTTGTTTATACCAATCTTTAAAACCTAACCATACATGTGCTGGACTATCATTACTGTCTACCTGAAAAGTAGTTTTACACTTTACACTCCTCTCCTTTATGGCATCCATGCTGTAGAATGAGAAACAAAAAGAGAATTACCAGTTTCTGTGTGGAAGGTGGTCAAATCTTCCATTGAGAAAATGTAGAAAGTCTCTCGCCAATTCTCCCAAAAAGGCAGTCAAACTGTACTGGCAGATTCAGCAATGCAATTCTATGAAGACTGGTGGAACTTGCAGAGATCAGCTGTTCTGCGACTGGATCCTTCCCCGAAGGAGAAAACAAGAAGGCAACAATTTGCACTGCGACTGGGATGTGCTAACTGAATAAAATGAAAAAGGCATAGTTGTCACAAGAAACCTTTCGGTCCGTCAACTGTGGCTCGCCATTGAAGAATTATATACTGTCCTTCTGTTGGTTTCTTGCTGTTACTTGCATTTGCACACATGCATAACACAGTAGTTAGCTACTTACTGTGACCAAGTACTTAATTCTGATATTGTATTAAGTGCAATAAATACACAGAGACCAACTGTTTCATTTATCAACTTTACTGTTTTGCATTGTACCTTTAGTTCTATAACATGCGAAATAATGCTTTTAGCTCTCTATGGCAAATTCCCAAAGCTTATTTTTACACACTCATATTTATACAGAGTCTGATGTTTTTTTTTAAAGTCTGATGTACAACAGTCTTTCTTTGTTTCTTCTAATTTATGATTGTCCTTGGTCCTTGAAACTGGGTGGTCTTTGGAAACTCTGTGTTCTTGCATTATCTTGCTGATGTTTCAGTCATTGATTTTACATATTTTTATCTCAGTGACATTCTTGTTTAATCATTTTCCAGCCACCATCTGCACACAGCTATTTTTACAAACTATGTTTCTCAATAACATACTCCTTTATGCATGGATGCCAATATCTAATTAAACTATTTTCAGCATTTGTACCACTTCTAATTTCCAGTATTTGTACTACTTCTACGTTAACCCTTTATATTTCATTTTGCTCTGTATTATTCTTACAGCTTCTTTTTGATCATGCTAGCAACAGTTTTGAAGAGACAGTGAATATACTAAATGAAACAGATTAAAACTACTCTAGCAGCCATCATGCTTGATAGGCTATACAATATGTGTCAGAAGAAGCTGCCAAGGAGGGGATTCCCTCTATATCCAATGCAGTAAAAAAGAAGTTATGTTCTTACCATAACGTTCCATGTGGAGTGTTCATCTCGCCTTTGTTCTTACACACGGGTTCGGAGCCGATCCTCGGCACCGAGTCGACCGCATAGCAAAGCTTTGCATCTTAGAGAAGCTCGAGACCAGGCTATATCCCACAATCCTCCCTGCCATTACTCAGATCTAGTTTGCAAGCAAACCAGACCAACCATAAACCTGAGGTGCTAAGGCTACATACAGCCACAAAAATTCAGAGACATTATCTCACTGATAAATTAACTAAAGGGTAACGAAATACACCCCATGAGGTAAGAGGCAATATACCCGGAAGAGGTTAAGGCATGTGGACCAGACTCTAGTCCTACTCGTTCTTCCAAACACGTGAGGGAGGGAAGGGGGGGAATGTAAGAACAAAGGCGAGATGAACACTCCACATGGAATGTTATGGTAAGAACATAGCTTCTTTATGTGAGAGTGTTCAATCTCGCCGTTTGTTCTTACACATGGGTAGCGTCCCTAGCTCCGTCACCCCGAGTGACTCATGGAAGAACGTTCCTGAGCACAGTGGAACCAAAAGATGTCCTGTCTTTGGAGGCTTTGTCAACTCTATAATGAGCGATGAAAGTATATGGTTTAGACCACGTGGCTGCTGCACAAATTGTGTCCAAATGCAGACGAGCTGCATGAGCCAAGGAAGTGGAAATGGATCTAGTAGAATGGCCCTTAGGTTTGGTGGGCAAGGCCTGATTTGACTTAGAATACACAAAAGCTATACAATCAGTAAGCCATTTAGAAAGTGTACGTTTTGTAACTGCCATGCCCTTTTTATTGTCTGCAAATGCAACAAAAAGTTGATCTGTTTTTCTGTAATCCTTAGTCCTGTCCAAATAAAATCTTAGCTGTCTGTGGACATCTAACTTGTGCAGCATATATTCCAACTTGCTGGTATGGTTTTTGAAAAAAGTAGGGAGTTCAATGGACTGATTAATATTTACGACAGAACATACCTTAGGAAGGAAAGACAGGTTTGTTCGTAAGGAAACTCTATCTGGGTGGGAAATTAAGTAAGGTGGTTTGACTGATAGTGCTTGCAGCTCTGACACTCTTCGAGCTGAAGTAACCGCTACAAGAAAAAGAGTCTTCCACGACAAAAACTTCAGGAGGCAAGAAGAGGCTGGTTCGAAGGGTGGCAACATTAGTTGCGACAATAACAAATTTAAATTCCATGGGAATAAAGGGTATCTGATGGGCGGTCGAAGATGGAAGGAACCTTTCATAAAAGCCTTACAAAGCCTGTGGGACATAATAGAAGAACCGTCCTCACCAACATGGAAGTTGGATATGGCCAACTGTACTCTTAGTGTGGAAGAAGAGGCTCATTCGTGGAAAAGGATGGATAGAAATTCTAGAACTTTATGTAAAGGAGCTACCAGGGGGTCCAAGTGTTGGCTAGATGCCCAGTACACAAAGCGTTCCATTTACTCCTGTAGAGTTTTGTAGTGGAAGCCTTATGAGAGGCAACCAAAATGCATTGAACTGCCGGAGAAAGTAGATCAGACCTGGCGAGGCGGGGAAGTGGAGCAGCCAAGCTGCTAGATTGAGGGATAGAAGAGACGGGTGAGGAACTCCCGACGAATGTGTCAGTAGATCTGGTACTGGGTCCAGGATCCACAGTTCCTCTGTTTGATGGGCTCGAAGAAAGGGGAACCATATCTGTCAAGGCCAGAATGGGGCTATGAGTATAATTGTCCTTTCCAGGTTCATGGCTTTCTGAAGAAATTTGGGAATCAAGGGGGTAGGTGGAAATGCATATAGGAGACCCGGGGCCAATCGTGTATCAGTGCGTCCCTGGGGACATCCCTGGAGGGTAGAAGGGCAAAATAGCTTCTGCATTTGGTATTCATCGGGGAGGTGAATAGATCGCAGCAAGGCTGGCCCCATCTGTGGAAAATTCTTTCCGCCACCTGTAGTTTGAGGGACCACTCGTGAGGTAACAGGATGGCTCTGCTCAACCTGTCCGCAATGACGTAGGATGACCCCGGGATGTGCATTGCTATCAGAAAGCAACCCGTGGACTCTGCCCATTGCCAAATTCTCATGGCCTCTCTGCATAATGGGTAAGATCTGGTTCCCCCTTGTTTGTTTATGTACCAGACTACAGACATGCTGTCTGTCTGAACTGCTACTGTTCCTAGAGGTAGGAGGGTTTGAAAGTGTTGCAACGCCAAGAACACCGCCCTCATTTCCAGAACATTTATGTGCAGGTTGTACTCCATGTTGGACCATTCCCCTTGGACTGTTCTTCCCTGAAATAGTCCCCCCCACCCTATCAGGGAAGCGTCCATGGTTATCGTGGCCGTCGGATTTGGTAGAACAAATGGACGACCCATAGTGAGATCCTGACTGAACACCCACCATGAGAGGTCTTGCTTGCAAGAATCTGTTATCAGAATCTCGTGCGTTAGGGGTAACTGCTGGAACAACCACTGCGTGAACAGCAGCCATTGGAGGAGCCTCATGTGCAATCTACCCATAGGAACTGCAATCAGGGACGCTGCCATGAGTCCCAAAACCTTCAACACCAGTTTGGCCGGGGCTTTCCTGCTTTGCAGTAGAAGAAGAACCTGTTCCTTGAGGGATGAAGCCCTTACTGGAGGGAGCTTTACCAGTGTTAAGCGCGTATCTAGGTCTGCTCCGATGAATGAAATATGCTGTGAGGGCAGTAAGGCAGATTTTTCGAAGTTTATGGAAATCCCTAGGTGGGAACAAAGGTTGACTGTATAGTCTCCGGCTTGTATGAGGCAACGCTCGGTGGTGGCGGTGAGGAGCCAGTCGTCCAGATAGGGAAACACCCGGAATCCTAGACATCTCAAGTGAGACGCTACCACTGCCATGCATTTGGTGAATACCCTTGGGGGCTGAGGTGAGCCCAAAGGGCAGGGCTCGAAATTGAAAATGACTGGCTCCCAGCCGGAAGCGCAGGTGATCTCTGGACGGTCTGGCCATCTTGATGTGGTAGTACGCGTCCTTGAGATCTATCGAGCACATCCAGTCATCCTTCTGCAACAATGGAAGGATCGATTGAAGCGTCACCATCCGCAACTTTTCCTTCTTCACGAAGGTATTGAGATTGCTGAGATCCAAAATGGGTCTCCAGTCCCCTGTCTTTTTTGGAACTAAAAAGAACCTTGAGTAAGTTCGGATCCTTTTGGTCCGGGACTGGCTGAATGACTCTTTTTTGAGCAGCTTTGAAATTTCTATTGCTGCTGGGCCTCGCAGACGGGGTGGCACATCTGGAAACCTTCTTTGTTGGGGTGGAGTTGACATGAAGGGGATTTTGTATCCTCTGGTTACAATGCTTTTTACCCAGGAGTCTGAGGTGAGAGTTAGCCAGGCCTGTGGGTATAAAGCCAAGCGACCCCCGACTGCCTCCAGAGCAGGACAGTCGGGCCCCCGTTCAGGAGTGCTGGAAAGGCTTACCAGGGATAGGATCCCTGTTGCCTTGGTTCTGCGGACCCCCTCTGCCGCCGGGGCGACGTCTTCCATTTCTGCCCCCCCTCTGCCTCTGGGGGGATCACTCTGTGTGGCCTGGAAAGATCCCTGAGTTTTACAGAACCACACTTTTCCGCCTCATTGCCCTTTGGGGTACGGTCTAGATGGAGCAGAAAAATGGACTCCGACAGCAGACAGAGTCTTTCCTTCTTGCTCACACCGAGTTAGTGTCTATTTCACTTTGGGCCCAAAAAGAGTGGCACCATCAAAGGGGCGCATGAAGGAAGACTTGAAGGCTTCCGCAAATGAGCACAGCTGCATCCAGGATTGTCTTCGTAGAGCAATCGCTGAAGCTGCGGCTCTACTCGACCCTTCAGCCGCATACGAGATGAGCCTCATGGACGAGTTCACTATGGAGGTAAGGGTGTTAAGCTGTGCTGTTACCTTATCTGAAACAGCAGCATCTGTGTTACCCTGGAGGGTATCTCTCAGCTCCTTGATGAGATCCCTCTGTAGACGTGTAAAGTGTGTCAAATAGTTTAGCGACGCATGGAAAAGTCGCTGAACTAAAAACGCTTCCGTATCTGTCCATAGTCCTAGAATCCTTATTAGGAGGATGAACAGAAGAGGAAGACTCAGACATCTCCTTTTTAGTGGCTGCAGCCACCACCATAGCGTCAACCGGAACTCCATTGGTGAGGTAAGTCTTGTCCTGGGGAGCGGTAATAAACTTGCTTGGTTTTCGAGGGACCGGTTCCACTGTGTCCGGTGTCTCCCACGCCCTTCGAGCAATCAAATCCATTAATTCATCGAAGGGCGGAGTAACCCAGGAGGTAGAAGGTTGAGCACCAAAAGCCTTCAGCAACACCCACTCGTCCTCAGTGGGGGCTAGGGACTGCCAATCACCCCTCTGTTTTAAAATCTCCAAGATGTCCGCAAATGAGACATCCTTGGAGGGGGATTTTGGGGACCCCTCTGACTCATCCAAGTCAGTGTCAGATGTCAGAGATTCCTGCGGGGAATCCAAGTGCCTCCTCTTGCACAGTCTTTTCCTCGGAACCTCATCGGAGGGGGATTCCGGTGAGGCCTCTGAGGAACAGGGGGCACCCTCTGGGGGTGGCTGAGGCAATGGTGCTCTACGCTTTGGATGTGTCGTGGGAACAGAAACAGAGAGCGGCTCCTTAGGGGAGGGAGAAGATGCCTCCGATGAAGTGGTTGTCTGTGTAGACAAAACCTTCCTCATAAGGTCAAAAACCCCTGAACCTCGGGTCGAGGACTCCCCCGGTTCCGACGAACATGGAAGAATCCCAGACACGGGGCTCATGGGTCTCGACCCCGAGGATGGAGCCGAGCCAATCTGTGCCGAGGCCCCGAGAGGGAGAGTCAGCACCGAAAGGTCGGTACGACTCTCGGTCCCGGAACCAAGGAGAGATCGTCGACTCCACGACTCACCTATAGGTTCCGAAGGAGTCGAGGTCAATGGTGTAGATCATGCAATGGACGGTTTTGGCACCGAGGGCTCCACTATCATCGGCTCATCCTCTCCCGGCTCCGAAGACTGGATGGGTCTCGAAGGAGGACCTGTTGGAGATAAAGGGAGGCCTTCTAGTTTCGACACCAATTGGGAGGAAACTGCAATCAACTTGGAAAGGGCCGTGTTCTCCATAGGTTTCTGCACGACACGATCCACATCTGTATCGGATAACGGTCTGGAAGATCGGGTCGAAGGGGCCGAAGATGGCATCAACCGAAGAATGGAAGGTGGCGGTAGCTCCGACACCAGTTCCAAGACCTGGGGATCAGTGAAAGATAAACGTTCGACGCTCGGCCCCGAAGTCTGTGGAACCAGCAAACGAACTTTAGAAGATGAACTCGGAGCCGATGACATGGGCTCCGACATCTTCGACCCCTTCGAGGACTTAGAAGCCTGGTCCGACTTGTCCAAAGCCTCCTGGAAAGCAGGCTTAAGAAGTCCCCTGTCTATAAGTTTCCTGCGTCTATCTGTCATGACCCTCCCACTGAAGGAATGGCATATAGAGCAATCCTCTTGCAAGTGGAGAGGGCCAAGACAGTAGACGCAGGAAGTGTGGTTGTCAGTGATGGACATTTTCTGCCCACACTGACACCTTTTAAAACCGGACTTGGCTTTTTCAGACATAATCAGCAAAATACACTTTTACTGTGAAAAAGTTTAAACACTAGCTATAAGTAAGAGAAAAAATATATATAGCTATAAGTTATAGAAGAGGTAGGCCCCAAAGGGAAACCTATGAAAAAATGACAGAACTAACTACAATAACACACACACACACACACACACTATAGTATGATCAAAAACTAAATTCCCAATAACTATAAGAACTTTTAAGTAAAAATAATAACTATCTTATCTGAACAACAAAATTTTCTCTGGTCCGAGCTCTCTTATCAATGTGATCCATTGCAGCGGCAAACTAGATATGAGTAATGGCAGGGAGGATTGTGGGATATAGCCTGGTCTCGAGCTTCTCTAAGATGCAAAGCTTTGCTATGCGGCCGACTCGGAGCCGAGGACCGGCTCCGAACCCGTGTGTAAGAACAAACGGCGAGATTGAACACTCTCACATAGAAAATTAAGGTAAAAAGTATAACAGGTGCACCAAGTGGGCTCAACGGTTGAGGCAAATCTGGCAAAAAAACAAGACATGCAGGGGGAATGCTAATAAAAGGGCACAATACAAAGTTGCCAGTCCAGTCCCAGGAGTAAGGTTGTAAGCAGCTGATAAAGTACAACCATCAGCCACTAGGATATGTAGGTTTTCAGAAAATGTGGCCTACCATAAGGTATAAATTTTAAATAAAAAGAAAGTAAGCAAAAGTAAAGAAATTCAAGAGGAATGCATAGTATGTTTGCAGACTTACCTTACATTAAGAAAACCTTGGCTGCAGAGAAGAGTTAGTTTCAGAAAAAACATGGTACAGTATACAAATGAATTTTGCAGGACCTCTTCCTCCAGCAAAAGGGGTTAAATAATGTACAAGTTTTAAATATACCACTCACTTGGAAATTCTAAAGACCATAAATCTAGATAATATGAAATCAAATCATAAAGTTAAGAAATTTCAATCCAAACAGACCATAAAAGCTCAGGTGACACCTTGTCGTCAAAATTTAAAATTGCAAGTTTATTCAAATCATAAAGTTAAAAGGCTTCAATTCAAACAGGGCATAAATGCTCAAGTGACACCTAGTGGTCAAAATTAAAATTACAGGTTTACCACATAAATTTTTTATTTTATTTTCAGATTATAAGTCAAGTAGCATAAAGCTAAATACAGTAGTTAGCAATATAAAGTAACTACAAAAGTAGGTCCCAGTAGACTTTCATCAAAGGGACCTCAGGGGCAACTGTTCATAGGTTCATAGGTTCATACTAGGCTATCTGCCCTAGGGCATTTATAAGCCTAGCCAGAGTGTGTTTGGCTTTCGCCACCCATTTTAAATTAATTTTGCTATGCCTTTTTTTGAGGTTAGTATACTGTGCCTCTGTCTAACAGTGACACAGAAGTGATAGCCGGGATAAACCTACAATCTCCCATCCACTCATCAAGATTCCTCTTGAAGAGAGTCAATGTGGGACTCTGCCTAACCTGGACTGGGATTTTATTCCAGAGTGAAGGGAGCCTCTGGGTTATGAATCTGTCCCTCCAGCATGTCCTATTTATTTCAGTGCTGAGGTTCAAGTCTCTCGAGCAAGTAGCTCGATGGGATTTGGATTTTCTGAGGTGCAGCATGTCCATTAATTCCGGGTTGGACATGGCTTTATATGTCAGGCACAGATCGCCTCTGAGCAGGCGGTATGCCACTGAGTAGAGCTGTAGTTTCTTTAACCGGGCAGCATATGGCATCTGTTTGAGCCCTTTGATCCTCTTGGTGAGGTACTTTTGGGGTCTTTCCAGCTGCTGCAAGTGTCTGGTAAGGTACATCCCAAAAGGGGCATTGTACTCAATTATGGGCCTGATGAGGGATGAGTAAAGAGGCACGATGACCTCCCTGATCTAGATGTGAATCCCTTCATGATTAGGTGGGCTATATAAAATGTTTTCTAACCACTTTGGCCACGTGGTTGTCAAATGAGAGACTGCTATCAACTTGGGTCCCCAGGTCCCTAATGACTTCTTCTGTACTTAATGGATTACCACCTATGTGGTAATTTGTGGGCACTTTGTTTTTGCCAAAGGGGATGACTATACACTTTTGGCGTTTAGCTTGAGGCCATGGCTCTGGCACCAGTTGTCTGTTTCTATGAGGCCCTTTTGGAGGATGCTTGTGTCGGCTCGAGAGTCGATTATGGCCCAGTTTGCAGTCATCTGCGAACTTGGTCAGCCACAGTCCTTCCATGTTGGCCTGTACCGCCGAGAAATATATACTGAACAAGAGAGGTCCCAGGACTGAGCCTTGTGGGACACCACTTGTAATTGGTTTGGAGTCTGACATGGCTCCAGCAATTCTAACCATGTGGGTTCTGTCCTTGAGCCAGTTTGCAACCCATCTAGTGACAGAGGGGTTTATATTTAAGCTGGTGAGCTTATCTATAATGCCCGAGTGGGGTATTGTATCGAAGGCTTTTGCAAGGTCCAGGTAGGCTGTGTGGACCACCTTACCCTCATCAATGGCCTTGGTGACTGTTTCAAAGAAATCGACCAGGTTTAAGAGGCAGGATCTGCCCTTAACAAAAGCCAAACTGGGTAGGATCCAGTGTCTGTAGGTCCCCAATATCTTTATTTATGAGGTCCATGATGATCCTTTCCATAGCTTTGCAGACCAAGCTAGTCAGGCTTATGGGGCAATAGTTTCCAGGATCCGTTGAGGCACCACCTTTGTGGAGAGGGACCACTGTTGCTGTACGCCACTCTTTGGGTACATATCCTGTAGTAAGGCTGAGATTGAACAGTAGTTTTATGTTTGGGTTTAGCTCTTCTTGGAGTTCATGTAGGATGCAGCCCGGGACACCATCTGGTCCCATTGATGCTGTGTTTTTTGCTTTGGAGAGGGCGGCTCTTACCTGAGCATCTGAGATGTCAGGCGGGCAGCACTCTGTTGGGATAGATATTTGCCGTTTTGGTGAGGAGGGGGGGGAGAAGTTTGCACTGAACTTGTCAGCTAGGATGTTGGCAATGTCTGTGGGTTTGGTGTATTTTTTGTCATTTTGGACTAATTCTGAGCATATCTGGGAATTCCCACCCAGGTTCCTAACATAATTAAAGAAAGCCTTGTGATTATCCTTAGTGTCCTGTGTAATTTCTCTCTCGAAGCAGGCCTTAGACGATTTTATGAGTGCCCGTAGTTTTTTGCTAATACTGATCAGAGATGCCTTCCCTTTTTGGGACTTTGCTCTATCATGTAATAGCTTCCTCGTTCTTTTGTATAGGTTGTTTATGGCTGGGGTCCACCAGACAGGACGTCTGCCTTTGGAGGACTGGGTCTTGGTTTTATTTGGGATTGCATGATCCATGCATTCCTGAAGGTGTTCATAGAATGCGTTTATAAAGGATTCTGCAGTCTGGGCCGTATTTTCCACAGGCCCGGGGGCTTTGAAGGATTCCACCTCTGTTTTGAGGCGTGTGAAATTTACTTTAGAGAAATTTTTCACAGTGGTTTTCTGGGCAGGGAGTGGGGACAGGATCTGAATATCCAGTGAGATTAGTTTATGGTCTGATCTTACCAATGAGGGATACACTTCTGTTCTGGAGCATAGTGTCCCCATGTTGGTGATGATCAGGTCCAGTATGTTTTCCCCTCTTGTGGGAGTGGTAACAAGTTGTTCCATAGCATTTGAGTTTATAAATTCTAGGAACCTTTGGGCTAGGGTGTTGGAGCTAGAGTAATGCTCCCAGTCTATGTTTGGGTAGTTGAAGTCACCCAATATAATGGTGTTTGGAGAGACCTTCATATTTTCCAGTATTCTCAGGAAGGCCGAGTGGGGTTCCTGTGTTTGGGAGGGTGGTCTGTAGCAGGCTATAAACTGGAAGGCAGTTTTACCCACTGTTAGTTGCACATGGATAGTCTCTGATGCTTCGTGCTGTGCCACCAACCTGGAGGTGTGGGTATCTTTGACGAATATTGATACTCCCCCTCCTTTTGTGGTAATGCAGTCCAAGTTTTGGGGCCGAAAAGCATGGTATGAGGTATAACCTGGTAGTGCTGGTGTGCTCTCGGTTGCCTTGAACCAGGTTTCTGTTACTGCACAGATATCGATGTTCTCCATGCTAAGGAGAGTTTTGAGTGCTTGCATCTTGAGGTTTAGACTTCTGGCGTTGAGTAGCATTACTCTTAGTTTCTTATCCCTTGTGATACCTATGCAGGTGTGTTTGTCTTTGAGCCTTGCCTAAAAAAGGCACTATGGGGGTAGCAAGAGCCTTTGCCAATATCCGAAAGCCCAGAGGTGACAGGTGCAAGCCGTTCACTCTTAGTTTCTTATCCTTGAACCATCGTGGCTTGTCTTTTGAGCCTTGCCTAAAAATCCATTAATTCCGGTTGGACATGGCTTTATATGTCAGGCACAGATCGCCTCTGAGCAGGCGGTATGCCACTGAGTAGAGCTGTAGTTTCTTTAACCGGCAGCATATGGCATCTGTTTGAGCCCTTTGATCCTCTTGGTGAGGTACTTTTGGGGTCTTTCCAGCTGCTGCAAGTGTCTGGTAAGGTACATCCCAAAAGGGGCATTGTACTCAATTATGGGCCTGATGAGGGATGAGTAAAGAGGCACGATGACCTCCCTGATCTAGATGTGAATCCCTTCATGATTAGGTGGGCTATATAAAATGTTTTTCTAACCACTTTGGCCACGTGGTTGTCAAATGAGAGACTGCTATCAACTTGGGTCCCCAGGTCCCTAATGACTTCTTCTGTACTTAATGGATTACCACCTATGTGGTAATTTGTGGGCACTTTGTTTTGCCAAAGGGGATGACTATACACTTTTGGCGTTTAGCTTGAGGCCATGGCTCTGGCACCAGTTGTCTGTTTCTATGAGGCCCTTTTGGAGGATGCTTGTGTCGGCTGGAGAGTCGATTATGGCGCCCAGTTTGCAGTCATCTGCGAACTTGGTCAGCCACAGTCCTTCCATGTTGGCCTGTGCCGCCGAGAAATATATACTGAACAAGAGAGGTCCCAGGACTGAGCCTTGTGGGACACCACTTGTAAATGGTTTGGAGTCTGACATGGCTCCAGCAATTCTAACCATGTGGGTTCTGTCCTTGAGCCAGTCTGCAACCCATCTAGTGACATAGGGGTTTATATTTAAGCTGGTGAGCTTATCAATGAGTGGGGTATTGTATCGAAGGCTTTTGCAAGGTCCAGGTAGGCTGTGTGGACCACCTTCCCCTCATCAATGGCCTTGGTGACTGTTTCAAAGAAATCGACCAGGTTTAAGAGGCAGGATCTGCCCTTAACAAAAGCCAAACTGGGTAGGATCCAGTGTCTGTAGGTCCCAATATCTTTATTTATGAGGTCCATGATGATCCTTTCCATAGCTTTGCAGACCAAGCTAGTCAGGCTTATGGGGCAATAGTTTCCAGGATCCGTTGAGGCACCACCTTTGTGGAGAGGGACCACTGTTGCTGTACGCCACTCTTTGGGTACATATCCTGTAGTAAGGCTGAGATTGAACAGTAGTTTTATGTTTGGGTTTAGCTCTTCTTGGAGTTCATGTAGGATGCAGCCCGGGACACCATCTGGTCCCATTGATGCTGTGTTTTTTGCTTTGGAGAGGGCGGCTCTTACCTGAGCATCTGAGATGTCAGGGGGGCAGCACTCTGTTGGGATAGATATTTGCCGTTTTGGTGAGGAGGGGGGGAGAAGTTTGCACTGAACTTGTCAGCTAGGATGTTGGCAATGTCTGTGGGTTCGGTGTATTTTTTGTCATTTTGGACTAATTCTGAGCATATCTGGGAATTCCCACCCAGGTTCCTAACATAACTAAAGAAAGCCTTGTGATTATCTTTAGTGTCCTGTGTAATTTCTCTCTCGAAGCAGGCCTTAGACGATTTTATGAGTGCCCGTAGTTTTTTGCTAATACTGATCAGAGATGCCTTCCCTTTTTGGGACTTTGCTCTATCATGTAATAGCTTCCTCGTTCTATTGTATAGTTTGTTTATGGCTGGGGTCCACCAGACAGGACGTCTGCCTTTGGAGGATTGGGTCTTGGTTTTATTTGGGATTGCATGATCCATGCATTCCTGAAGGTGTTCATAGAATGCGTTTATAAAGGATTCTGTGGTCTGGGCCGTATTTTCCACAGGCCCGGGGGCTTTGAAGGATTCCACCTCGGTTTTGAGGCGTGTGAAATTTGCTTTAGAGAAATTTTTCACAGTGGTTTTCTGGGCAGGGAGTGGGGACAGGATCTGAATATCCAGTGAGATTAGTTTATGGTCTGATCTTACCAATGAGGGATACACTTCTGTTCTGGAGCATAGTGTCCCCATGTTGGTGATGATCAGGCCCAGTATGTTTTCCCCTCTTGTGGGAGTGGTAACAAGTTGTTCCATAGCATTTGAGTTTATAAATTCTAGGAACCTTTGGGCTAGGGTGTTGGAGCTAGAGTAATGCTCCCAGTCTATGTTTGGGTAGTTGAAGTTGCCCAATATAATGGTGTTTGGAGAGACCTTCATATTTTCCAGTATTCTCAGGAAGGCCGAGTGGGGTTCCTGTGTTTGGGAGGGTGGTCTGTAGCAGGCTATAAACTGGAAGGCAGTTTTACCCACTGTTAGTTGCACATGGATAGTCTCTGATGCTTCCTGCTGTGCCACCAACCTGGAGGTGTGGGTATCTTTGATGAATATTGATACTCCCCCTCCTTTTGTGGTTCGGTCCAAGTTTTGGGGCCGAAAAGCATGGTATGAGGTATAACCTGGTAGTGCTGGTGTGCTCTCGGTTGCCTTGAACCAGGTTTCTGTTACTGCACAGATATCGATGTTCTCCATGCTAAGGAGAGTTTTGAGTGCTTGCATCTTGAGGTTTAGACTTCTGGCGTTGAGTAGCATTACTCTTAGTTTCTTATCCCTTGTGATACCTATGGAGGTGGGTTTGTCTTTTGAGCCTTGCCTAAAAAAGGCACTATGGGGGTAGCAAGAGCCTTTGCCAATATCCGAAAGCCCAGAGGTGACAGGTGCAAGCCGTCCCTAGCAAAGCATCATGGCTTGTCGAGCATGTCATCCCAGGCTGACAGGCATTGGATCCCCCTTTGAATGACACCAATACTTAAGCCAATTGTTGAAATTGATCATCTTGTCTTCATATTGTGGCATCATTATTGATGAGGGTAAGATGCTACTCAAGGTCAGGGTCACACCGGCCTGGGCTACATGCTCAGAGAGCTCCTCTATGTCTCTTTTCATGTAGTCCAGGGAGGTGCCCTCAGGTCATTCACACCAGCATGGACAATGACTGAGTCATATTTGTACTTGCCTTGGAGTGACCTGAGTGCTTGTGTTATGTGGTGGATCCTAGCGCCCGACAGGCAGCTCACCATGACCTTCTCCTTGTTCAGCCTGGTGAGCGCGACGTCAGTGTGCCTGACGATAGAGTCACCTATTACAAATGTATCAGGTGTGTTGTTTAGCCTTAAGGGCTGTAACTGTTCGGCACACTGGCTTTGTGAGCTATGTGTTGCACGTGTTTTGTTTTGGGGTAGCGGTTGCTTGGGTGTCTGCTTTGGAGGTCTCTGCTGCTTAGGCAGATTTTTATTTAGAACCTCCGAGTATGTTTTTGTGTGTTTATGTGTTTGGTTTGCTGTCATGGTAGGTCTATGTGAGACTGGAATTGTAGTGAGTGTGGTTTCCTTCTCCTCCTGACTGGTTACGCCAGTACTGAGTTGAGAGAGCTTAGCCTCCAGTTTGGCTATATGGTTGCATCTCTCACATGTGTTGGAATTTGTTGGGAGGAGGAGAGGGTTGTCTGTGTACATGAGGCAGTTGTAACATTGCCTCAAGATTCCCAGATTCACCAGCTGGACCGGGGAGGAGACTGACAACTGACCTTTGGACATGCTAGAATAGTATTGGGAATTCCTTTATAATTGAAAAAAGGGCCAATGGGGAACAAGGTACTCAAGGGGAGTTTGTGAGGGTGTAGTGCTTTTAATTTTTTAGAGCTGACTTATATAATTGCTTTAGTGAGCAAGTGCCAGGTAACTTAAATGCAATGTGTTACAGGTAACTTAAATGCAAAAATGACAAACAGTAACTTTCTTTCAAAGGAAACAAGGAAATAAGTACAGTAAGCAATGCAGATATCACTAGGGATCCACAGAAGTGCTAAAAGGCTGCTTTAGGTGGAATTAGCGGTTCAGGGAAATAAACAAACAACAAGCATACAAACAAAGCTAGATTCAGCAGGCCTGGATCTAGTCTATGCTACAGCAAACAAGGTGTACCAATTTCAGTAAGAAACAGTTAGAATATGCAGGCACTATAAGCCTTTAACCAGAAATTCCCAGCTCAGAAGGGCAGAGTCCAGCCTCTCCTCCCACAAGAGTGCAGACCGCAATCCTTCTTAATGTAAAATAACTGGCCTGAAACCCAAGTGCTTAAACCAGAACTAATACACTTTTAGAATAACAGACACTGAGCCCTCAATCAGCAGTTCCCAACTTAGAAGGATGTAAGCTACCTGTCCTGCCACCACAGTGCAGGCCACAAACCTTCCTAATGTAAAACAACTGGTCTGAAGCCCAAGTGCTTAATCCAAAAGACTTAGAAATGATAGCTACACTTTAATCAAGTTACTACCAAGCAGTAATAAATACAACTGAATACTTTAAAGAATGCCTGGATTAGTGCTCAAGTTATACAAACAAAGCTAGATTCAGCAGGCCTGGATCTAGTCTATGCTACAGCAAACAAGGTGTACCAATTTCAGTAAGAAGCAGTTCAAATATGCAGGCACTATAAGCCTTTAACCAGAAGCAGTTCCCAACTTAGAAGGATGTAAGCTACCTGTTCTGCCACTACAGTGCAGACCACAGTGAAACTAGCTAGAAAAAATACACAGTACACAAAGTGCTATAAATAACAAAGAAATAAAGAACAAAATAAACAAAAAACAGGATATTTAATGTTATATATTATAGCTCCGAGTTTGCTGAGTGTCCTTCCTTCGATTAGCTCAGTGTAAAATGGCAGAACACTCTCAATTGAGCTTCTTAGGTAACAGAAAGTTGAAACCTGAGACAGCTTTTAAGAAAGAAATCTCAAAAGAACCAATGAGGTGCTTAGTCTAAGCTGTAGTCCAGGAGACCTCAGTCAGCCAATGACCTCAAACAATTCTCTCTCACTGAAATGCCTGATGGCTTTGGCTAAAACAAGATGTCCCTGAATTATGTGCTCAGACACACAGCCTCCACAAACACTAGGCCCAAATACAAGCCTGAATATGGAAATGCTACAAATATCCCCACTTCTTAGAACAAACTGCAGAAATGTTACTCACAGCTGAAAAGCAGCAGTGAGCCTTTAAATGAAAGTTTTAAACAGCTAAAGGAGCCACTAGAAAAAAAGAGTTTAACTGCAACAAGTTATCATAAACAAACAACCCAACAGATGCTTAATAAAAGTGGACAATTTCCAGTTAATACCTCACACACAGTGAAACTAGCTAGAAAAAATACACAGTACACAAAGTGCTATAAATAACAAAGAAATAAAGAACAAAATAAACAAAAAACAGGATACTTAATGTTATATATTATAGCTCCGAGTTTGCTGAGTGTCCTTCCTTCGATTAGCTCAGTGTAAAATGGCAGAACACTCACAACTGAGCTTCTTAGGTAACAGAAAGTTGAAACCTGAGACAGCTTTTAAGAAAGAAATCTCAAAAGAACCAATGAGGTGCTTAGTCTAAGCTGTAGTCCAGGAGACCTCAGTCAGCCAATGACCTCAAACAATTCTCTCACTGAAATGCCTGATGGCTTTGGCTAAAACAAGATGTCCCTGAATTATGTGCTCAGACACACAGCCTCCACAAACACTAGGCCCAAATACAAGCCTGAATATGGAAATGCTACAAATATCCCCACTACTTAGAACAAACTGCAGAAATGTTACTCACAGCTGAAAAGCAGCAATGAGCCTTTAAATGAAAGTTTTAAACAGCTAAAGGAGCCACTAGAAAAAAGAGTTTAACTGCAACAAGTTATCATAAACAAACAACCCAACAGATGCTTAATAAAAGTGGACAATTTCCAGTTAATACCTCACACACAGTGAAACTAGCTAGAAAAAATACACAGTACACAAAGTGCTATAAATAACAAAGAAATAAAGAACAAAATAAACAAAAAACAGGATACTTAATGTTATATATTATAGCTCCGAGTTTGCTGAGTGTCCTTCCTTCGATTAGCTCAGTGTAAAATCAGGGTTTTTCATTTTACAGTAGTTATTAGGCATTAGACAGGCATAAAGAATAAAACAAGCCTAGAAATGATGTTTCATTTATGCATACATTTTAGAAAAGCAGAAACAAAGAATATTTCACCGAATGTTGACCTTGCTAACTAAGAAATTGTATTTCATTTATGCATACATTTTAGAAAAGCAGAAACAAAGAATCTTCCACTGAATATTGACCTTGCTGGCGAAGCATAAAAAGACAGTTTATTAAAAAGGAAAGATAAGCATAAAGTGTGCAGACAGAATGTTCTTTTCTCAAGGAAAAGATCAGCTACAGAATGTTCTTTAATGAAGCACAGACAAAGCCTGAGACCAAGGTTAGGAAAAGTAAATAAAGGAAATTTACAAGACTAAAAGAGAAAATAATATGCTATGTTCAGGTTAACAGGGCAGTTTAGATTAGTAACTTTGACCTGTCACTTCAGAGAAGATGTTTAACACTTGAGTATGAGTACAGAAAACAGGTCATCTAGAAACTATGTCAGTTTAAATTGTTCAGGACAATCAGAATATGATGTGCAGCAATTTGAATTCTTTATCAGTACTGTTAATGAAGACAGTATTTCGAATATTGTGAACATCTAATAAAACCTTATTAAATGAACTACAGTGTTTGGAGAATTCATTCTGAACAGTGCACAAGACTTGGTTCATAAGGAAGAGACTGACACCTATTGAAGAATTAGTTTGGGTAATTAAGACTTCCGTTTCTCAATCTCATTGTATACAGTGTTTCCAGCTAATAAAAGTACAGTACTGCATTTTCAAATCTTACATTGGAACATGCGAAAGCTATCTTCAAAAGCTCTTTCTCAATTTGCTCAAAATGCATCTCAGTTTGAGTTAGTGTCCTAGATGCATAGGCTAATGGTCTGCCCTCTTGAAGAATAACTGCACTAGACCAAATTTTGAAGTATCACAGAAAAGAACAACTGGTTTATTCACATCATAGTATCTTAACATAGAGGGGATGACAATTTTCTGCTTAAGGTCTTCAAATGCATTTTGGTGATGTTCCAACCATGACCAGACAACATTTTTGCATGTTAGCTTTCCTGTGCTCTCAACTCACTGAAGTCTGGTATACATTTTCCTAAACAGTTGGCCATGCCCATAAAATACTGTAAACCTTGCACATTGTCTGGTGCTGACATCTGTAGTATAGCTGATTGTTTGGTAGGGTCAGGTCTTAAGCCTGTACTTGTAAACAAATGACCTACATACAGTACGTAACTTCTGGAAGTCTGAATTTGCACTTTAGAGGATTGCACTTCAAACTTACTTCATGTGCTCTGTCTAGAACTTTCTTGAGGTTTCTGTCATGTTCTGCTTTACCATTGCCTCCAACTAATAGATTGTCTACTGTTATGGCACAAGGATAACCTGAAAAAATTTGTTCCATTGCTCGCTGAAAAACTTCACTTGCAGAATTTATTCCAAATGTTATCCTTAGGAATCTGTATCTGCCAAATGGAGCACCAAAAGTAGTGAGAAATGAGGATTTGCGATCAAGCATCACTTGCCAAAATAAACAAATGCATCCAAAACATAAAATACAGTGGGATTTGGTATTAGAACTGCAACCTCTTCAACAGTACGCATTGGATGATATGGTCTTTTAAATGCTTTGTTCAAATCTCTAGGATCAATGCATATTCTGATTTCATCTGAGCCTTTCTTGTGAGTAGCTACCATGGACGATACCCATTCAGTTGGTTCGGGACAAATCACACCTTGCTGCACCATCTTATCCAAGTGAGCTTTAACTTTATTTTGCACTGCTATCAGAACTCTTCTTGCTGGTCTGACTACTGGAGTGATCTCGGGGTCTAGCTTCATAGAATACACAACTGGAATTTTGCCCAATTTGTCATCGAAACATCAGCATACTCTGAGAAAATGGCTTTGGAAAAAATGGAACTTGGAACTGCACTTACATGATGAACTTCTTTAGCAAAAGAAAACATATTCATTCTCAAACTATCTTTGAGACCCAATAAAGGCTGCACTGGTCATCAGACTGCATAGAACAATAAGTTTTAACACAAGCCTGTCCTTTATCAGCTTATCTTTCAAATCACCAAACCGACACATTTTAGCTGTTTCTCAAGTCAGTTATATAAGCTGCAAATGTTTCTTCTGGTTTCTGATTTCTGGTGTAAAACAAATGCCTATCTAATGTAACATTTGTCTGGGGGTTGCACATTTCTCTGAACTTATGCTTCAAACACTCAGGGTCTTCCCATGATTCAGCTTGCACAACTTATGGCTCCAGATCCTGCTAGATTTAACAAAATGAATGCCTTGGTGCATGCCTCTTTATCTGCATAAGCTGATTGTATGAAAATATCATACTCTTGTTCAAATATTCTCCAGTTCTCTGCAATATTCTGATCAAACACAAGTGGTTGAGTTTTTCGAAATCCATCTGCCACATTAACGCATACTATCAAAGGGTCTTGCAAATAAGCATGAATACACACACACACACACACACACACACACACACACACACACACACACACACACACACACACACACACACACGTGCATAAGTAACTGGCATAAACACAGTACGCTCAATGCTTTTGTGCTCTGAACTTACACTTTTTTTCTTCATGCTTATTGGAATTATTTGAATGAACAACCTCATAGCACTTTCGAAAAACTGAACTTTGCGAAATGAACTTTCTTTTCTGGCTTCTCAATGCTTTACTAGATGCTTTACTGTATTTTGCGAAATAGCTTTTTAGATTTCTTGATGCTTTACTGTGTTTTGCGAAATAGCTTTCTTGGGCTATCAATGCTTTACAAAACTTTACGGAATAGCTTTTCAGACTTTTCGATGCTTTACGGAGCTTTGCAGAATCATTTCCCGGACTTTTCGATGCTTTATGAAATCTTCAATTGGTAAAGGCAGAAATGCTAGTCATTTATCATCACTTGATATGCTTTCAGAATCGGTAAAGGCAGAAATGCCAAAATTAATGCACTTTCGAAATTGGTAAAGGTAGAAATGCTAAAGTAATGCACTTTCAGAATTGTTAAGGCAGAAATGCCAAAGTCATTTAGTTTTGGAACTGGTAAAGGCAGAAATGCTAAACTAATCACTTGAAGCTTTATCGATAAAATCAGGAATGCTAAGACAATTGGTAAAGGTAAAAATGCCAGAATAATGCACCATCACTTGTCAAAGTCAACTCTTTAAGAAATATTCGAGAACTTTACGAGGCAACTGAGCAATTCAAGAGCACTGCAATATTCTTGTAATCTTTTGCAAGAAACACCTATTATCAGTGCAAGAAACATTTAAAAGACAAATGGCACCACAAACTGCAACAAAACAAGTCAAGGCAGGAATAGACAGCACCTCAGGTTCTTCAGCTCTTTATTAAAATAACAAAAATAAAACCAGTAGTAATACCAACAAGTGAAGTTAAGCGCTTTTCGTCTAGTTAAATAACTAGATTTCTTCAGACAACTAACAGCAAATACAAAGTTGCTTAAATACACTTCCCCCTTCTTTCTCCTGTTGACTTAATTGCTTAATAGATGTTAATTAGGCTAAGTAAATGGCTCTAGATTAGCAAAAGTACATCAGTTAACAGTCAATGCTGCTTACAGGCATAGTGCAATAGATGAAACAGCATGCAAACATAGTGCAATAAAAATAAATAAAAGCATACTTAATAATAAAATTGATTAACATAAAATCCTACTTTACTAATAAGTAAAACTCAGCCTTTACGGTCACCCTGTAAGTTGTTTGCAACACTAACCTATGGTAGTCATTGACCGTAAGTATTATAAACTACCTATTCAAGTGTTTAAGTTTTAAAAGGCACTGTACTGAACAACAATCATTGATCCCAGGGTAGTGGCAAGCATCCAACCAGATCTGCCACATTAGTTCCCTTTTCTCTAACAGTAGGGATCTTGGCCCACCGCTTAGGTCTTTTGGAATATAATCAATAACTTTAAAAGTGAAACTGTGGGTGAGATTCCCTTTGATGTGACTAGCTAGGGCATTTTCAGTGTTTTCTTTCCTGACAACCTGGTCTCATAGTCTACGGTCGGTCTTCCCAACATAGAAAGCGGGACATAATTGGCATTGAGCTAAGTATTGAATCTACCCAAGGTAATGCTATAACGGTGGTCCCTAATGGAAAATGTGTACCCTATATCCATGAATTTGCAGTAATTACAAGATTCACACTTGGTCATACCTGGGTTCCTTATAACTCTAATATTGCTTCCTTCCAAAAGATTTTTCAGGTTCTTACCCTTCTTGAAGGTAAAAGAGGGATATAGGCCCTAATAGTATATGTAGTTCAAGATTGTTACTTAACAGGTTTCAATTTTTCTTTATTATAGTAATAATCCGTCCACTTTCTGGACTAAATGTTAGAATAAAAGAAACAGGAGGCTTGTTTGTAACATGGTTGGTGTCAATACTGTTGTTATATGAAAGGGCCTTCCCCTACAATAATGGGGTATAAACCCTGTTAGACCTCTTCTGTGTGATCTCCATTACAATTTCATCAATGAGGTCTCTCAGGCACCCCCTGGAAAGGAACATATCAGCTATTTTGTCACATTCCTTTAAAAATTCAGTATCAATAGTGACCATCCTCGCAGCCCGAACCAACTGGCCTTTGATTACTGATTTTATATGGTGAAAGGGATGTGAACTACTGAAATGTAAATATGTGTTTGAGAAGGTATCCTTCCTAAAACTTCTAGCAGCTAGTCTCTTGTGAGTTTGATCTTTAAAGATTTCAATGTCCAGATAGGTTATTGTTTCTTTGTGGAAAGTGTAAGTGAATTTCAAAAACTTAGTTGTTCGGTTTGAATACTCAATGAACTGAATAACTTCATCCAAGCTACCCTTATGGATGACAAAAATGTCATCCAAAAAGCGTGTATAGAAAAATAACCTATCCATAAGATGACTTTGTGAGAAAATATATTCTCTTTCCCAATAGGCCATAACTGTGTTGACAAAGCTGGCCCCACATGGGGACCCCATTGCCATCCCAATTTTCTGATAATAAAGTTGATTATCAAACAGAAAATAATTATTTGTTAGTACGATGTCCAACAAGGTACTGACTAATTTGATCTCTGCTACATGGACCCCTTTGGTACTAAGGAACCGAAGGACATATTCAATTCCTTCCTCTTGAGGAATTGACGTGTAAAGGTCTCTAACATCTATAGTTAGAAAACTGAATTTTTCCTGGTAAGGAAGTTCACTTAATTTCGATAGAAAGGAACAGGAATCTTTACAAATTTGTTCTTCACCTCTAAGATGTTTTTTCAGAATATTGTCCACTACCTTAGCTATAGGGTATGTTATGCTTTGACAGGTGTCAACTAATGGCCTCATAGGTGGATCTGTTAACGATTTATGGATTTTGGGTGCACCAAACAAAACTGGTGCCCTGGGAGCTAGCATAGTTAGATAATTCAACAAAGGCATATCTATAAGCTGTTCAATGAATAAATCATTCAGATATTCCTTAATTTTCCTATAGGCTACATTGAATTCATTCAGACTAACTGGGGTGTAAGTGTCAGTGTCTAGAAAATTAATGATCTTTTGGATATACCTATCCTTCCCCATAATTACTAATCTTTCCCCTTTGTCAGGTTTTAAGATTCTAATTGGTAGTTGACAAAAGTCATTAAAAGCTGCCCAGTCATCCAGCCCTACATTCCTTGTGAAATTCAATTTCTCTGTTAATAAATTCCTAAAATCAATTTCACATATTTTCTCAAAAGTTGCTATAAGTGGGTGGTTTAATGGGTCGAAAGTGCTAGGAATATAGTACTCAGGAGTCATTTTCTGTTCAGCTTCAAGAAGTACCTGTAAGTTAAGTTTTCTGATGTGCTACTTAAAGTCCATGATTGTTTGTACCATGTTAACTGGTTTGGTAGGTACAAATGATAAACCCTTCGCTAGTAATTCTACTACATTAGGTTTAATTTGGAATGTAGAAAAATCATATATCCTGAAATCCCCTCTTTTGTTAGTAATGATTGTAAGTGGGGGAACTGTTTGTCTATGAGCATCAATATCAACGTCCACATATATATCTGTCTCCATAGTTCTGTTTTGAAAATTCATGTCTGTCAACACATTAGGAACTACTAATTCAGCCCATGTGTTCACATTGTTCAAAGAACTAGAAGAAGTCAAACTCAACACTTCTAAAAAAAGTTCTAATATTAGGTTGTGGGGAGATAGTAGAACTAGAATCAATCAAATGCCCTAAATTACTGTAGTTAAGGTCATTATTAATAAGCTCATCAGCTCTTATAAAACTAGATACATCCTGTATGTTGGCTACAGTAATAGTGTTCAAATTAGAAAAAGGTACAACCCTATTGTCACTATTACAAATATTTTCTTTCATCATATGAACATATGTAAATAACTTTCTACTAGACCCCTCACCATTAATAACATTAGTTATCTGATCATATATAGATGGTTTACCACTAGGTACCATACTGTTAATAAAGTTAGGTGATCGTACAGTTAAAGCATCAAACATGTCCCTAGAATATTAATTTAAAAATTTAGAACCTCACTAACCAATAAATTAAGCTCACTAACATCAAACGACTCACACAACATATTATTGGGGGCATTTAAATGTAAAAGTGATGTTCTAGTCTTTTGTTAAACTAATTTAGTTTAAAGTGAAGCTGTGTCAATACTAGAGCAATTTGTACCCATTTCAGTTCCAAACAATGCGTAAACATGAGGAAATGGAATGCTAGTTGCCAAGGTAAAAGGCGAGGAACCAGAAGAATGAGTAACAAAACGTGAATAAGTTGCAGTTACAGTACCTGGATGGTTAACCCTAGCGTGCAATGCACTCAAACAGGTAGAGGTAATTACCTCCTCTTCCTGTTGTTGTTGCCCTTCCTCTGTTGTGAGTTTTTCCTTTTCTGAACCTCATCTCTCCTCGTTTGATGTTGACTGGTGCCTTCCTGTAAAAAATCCTGTTCCTCATGGTATGATTCCATTACAGTAAAGTCATCTAGTTGGTCCAAATGATTACCCTGCTGTTCTTTTTGCTGATTTTGCTTGTTAGAACTTGATCCGGTTACCGTTGGTCTCGTTAGTGGTGCAGTCAACTGGAATGTACCATTCTGGCCTTGAGAAGGTGGAGGAACCGGGTAGGCTGTACCATTAACATACGCTTTGATACCACATTGTAATTTCTTAATTTTGGTTAATCTCAACCTCTATATTCTTGTCTACACTCTCAAAACATCGGGCATAATCATATTTATACCGGACAAATTCAGGGGACTCACATATGCATGTGTTAATGATCATTGTTTCATCATTCAAAGCATCCACTGAGTTGAGATAATGTTTATTAATAAGTTGCATAAGTTCTAATCTGTGCTTATTAAACAGATCCAACAGGTCATTGTGAAATGCAGAAGCTGGAACCAGACCTGTTGGATATTGCAAAATCTCAAGCCTTTTGGAACAACTTTTTCCCTAAGGCATTCATCAAAATAAGCTACCTCTAATTGTAGTTTTATGATTTTGAACAGTTTAGAATCTAGAGTTTTTGGATCAGATACAATAGTAGTATTTACTTCAGTAGACAGTCTTTCATTGTCTTCATTTTGTTGTTAATAACCTTATTAAAAGTAGGGACATTGTTTAGCCATCTAGGCACATCAAAACGATCAATGCATTCGGTATACTCATTGTCTTGATAAGAATGTACTTTTTGGTGAATGACATGATGGTCAGAAGGCTGAGCAGGGGGAATGCTCGTGTTCTTTTCTCTCACATGAGAGGTAGCAACTGTGAAGTCTTGGTTATTAGAAATAGTCACTGACCTGGATAGAGGTAGAATGGCGTCCAGCCATTCTGATAAAGTGTCCAAACGTTGTGTGAGAATCATTATCAAATTAGTAAGGTTCCCAGACTCTTGTTGACTGTACTGGAGGTTGAACAAATCCTGGGAGTCAGTGCTATTCCTGCTAGCCATGGACAAACTGTTAAAAGACACAAACGGCACCACAAGCTGCAACAAAACAAGTCAAGGCAGGAACAGACAGCACCTCAGGTTCTTCAGCTCTTCAGCTCTTTATTAAAATAACAAAAATGAAACCAGTAGTAATACCAACCAGTGAAGTTAAGCGTTTTTTGTCTAGTTAAATAACTGGACTTCTTTAGACAACTAACAGCAAATACAAAGTTGCTTAAATACAC
The DNA here is from genome assembly GCF_019279795.1 of Protopterus annectens. Classification (NCBI taxonomy): domain Eukaryota; kingdom Metazoa; phylum Chordata; order Ceratodontiformes; family Protopteridae; genus Protopterus; species Protopterus annectens. The sequence goes on from NC_056732.1 coordinate 1,333,501,997, forward strand.
TTCATCCTTCTTTCTCCTTTTGACTTAATTGCTTAATATATGTCAATTAGCCTAAGTAAATGGCTCTAGACTAGCAAAAGTACATCAGCTTAACAGTCAATGCTGCTTACAGGCATAGTGTAATAGATGAAACGGCATGCAAACATAGTACAATAAAAAGAAATTAAAGCATACTTAATAATAAAATTGATTAACATAAAATCCTACTTTACTAATTAGTAAAACTCAGCCTTTACGTTCATCCTGTAAGTTGTTTGCAACACTAACCTATGTAAGTCATTGACCATAAGTATTATAACCTACCTATTCAAGTTTTTAAGTTTTAAAAGGCACGGTATTGAACAACAATCATTGATCCCAGGGTAGTGGCAAGCATCCAACCGGATCTGCCACATTAATTCCCTTTTCTCTAACAGTAGGGATCATGGTCCACCCCTTAAGTCTTTTGGAATGTGGTATTACTACTGGTTTTATTTTTGTTATTTTAATAAAGAGCTGAAGAGCTGAAGAACCTGAGGTGCTGTCTATTCCTGCCTTGACTTGTTTTAGTGCAAGAAACATATCAAGCAACTGTACAATGCGAATAAATCGAACTTCTGTTACCCAAATTCAATACCTTTCAAAGCAATTGAATTTTACAAATGACTGTATGCAGTATACTGAAATGTCCCCAAAATGGCAATACCTTGCTAGGAAAGTCTTTACAGTACACGAAGCATTCTGTATTGGTGGCACTTAGAGAAAGACACAATCAGCACAAAAATTTTTCTTTAAATAGCTATGATTTGACTGGACTACACAAAATAGTTACACTTTGCACACAGTAAACTCTTTGAAATACATGCACAGTAATAAGCACACACTGTAAGCACTTTTATACAATCTGAGATACTTTGAATAACTTTAATTACGACCTTGATACAATGCGAAGTCGTAGTTATGCCCAAACACAGCACTTTGCCCAAACATAAGCAGTCGCCTTGCATTATTTTTGCTTACTGTACCCTTTTCACTTTTCTTATTATATTCTTTTTGCTCGTTTAAACCCTTTTGTATGCCCAATGTACTTTTCTTGTGCTTGTTTTACTCTAAACATGCCCAATTCTGCCTTAAACACACTTGTTCTGCCTTAAACATGCTTATTTTGTACTTTAAAGTCAATCGTCTTGTCAAATACTTTTATCTTAAACATTTTCTTTAGTTAACAAACTTTTTTGTACTTTCCACTTGCCTGACAATGCAGTTAGTGCCCTTGTAATGCCTTTTCTTGTCTCTTTCTGCATCGAGTAAATAATTTATGTTATTTTTCATTACCTTTGATTCTTTCTGGTTGTGTTTGTACTGTTTTCTCTCGATTTTACCTTCGCTGTTGTCTTTACATCTCAAAGCTCCAAATGTTCTTCTCTCGTCCATCTTGGTTATGACACCATGTCGCTTTTGTGTTGGTACATGAATAAACCAGTCTTCGTGGGCTCTGTTTAAGTAGCTTTATTCTATACAAACACATCACTACAGAGGCTTATTGACTATGACTTAAGTAACTTATATACAGACTAACTACTGCGATCATACATGCTTAATCTCTGGCTGCTTCTAGAAAATGGGATTGCATGTGTCTGGAATTTATACATGCACGTACAGCCTCGCATGCTTCTTAAAGACATAGCACATGTTATACTCTGATCTATACTATTCATTCCTTATATGGTCCATCATTAAACATAATGTACTCTTTGACACATACCTAGCTAAGCACCTAGACCAGCTTGAAAGACCTCAATATTTTCTCACCACAAAATATTTCATGTCTCAGTATTACTAAATACTCTGGGAGACTAAAAGCCCTGTACCACTCGAATGTGTAATACAGAACAGACTCCTGAGGAGTAATTTCTGCTTAGGCTTCAGTGCTATGAACAACCAATCACTCTTTCAACTTCTTCAACTAAACAGAACTATTGGTAAAGCAAACATCCACTATAGGGACCCACACAGTACAGTTGTGTCAGTTGACCTTACCATAACAGTAGATGTGCAGTAGTCTTAGCTATATAGGTTATATCCTGGCCAGCTTACAAAGCTTCAGGACACTTTCCATGTGCCCAAACTGTCGAGCAGCTTGAGCTGAGCTGCTTAAAGGACAAGTTTGGGCATAAATCTCTTCAGAGCTTTTCTGCCAGCAGAGAGAGGGAGGCTGAGCCCTAAAAGGACAATGCTAGGAAGAACAAAAAATAAATAACCACACCTTTGTATAAAAAATAGAACAAAAAACAAGGGGAGTGGAGGGATGGAGCAGCTACTGCAACAGCGATCATTCGAATATATACTGTTATGGTAAGTTTAACTTACACAGCTGTACTATGTTCCTAATACTGATCACTGCTGCAGTAGCCTTAGCTATATGGGTAAATTGTCACAGATAACTATATTTGGCAGGTAGAAGGAGAATGGTCCAAGAGCCTCTGGAGAATGGTCCTAGCAAAGCCTGATCTAGACCTAGAGAAGGAATCAAGCTTACAGTGCTTTGTAAAAGTATGTACAGACGGTCAGGTAGCAGCTGCTAGAATTCTTCTAGAATCCAGCCCTTTCCAAAAAGCCAGAGATGAAGCCAATGCCCTAGTAGAGTGGGTCTTGATCCTGCCTGGAATAGATTTGTTATGGTCAGTATTACAAAAGGTAATAGCCTTAGACAACCATCTAGAAATAGTCTGTTTGACACAGATTGCTCCTTCTTCTTACCTTCACAAGTAATAAACAACTGGTCTGAAAATCTGAAAGATTTAGTTTTGTCAAGATACCATCCGAGTTGTCTGTAAATATCCAAGGTATGGAGTGCCTTTTCTCCCTCATTTTTAGGTTCAGGAAAGAAAGTAAACTAGGATATCACTTTAGGTATTTAAGAATGACTAGTTCTCAAAGAAACCTTTTTCCTGTGGAAAATGAGATAGTGTTGACTCACCATAAAAGCTTGCAACTCAAATACCCTTTTTGCAGAGGTCAGAGCAATCAGTAACACTGTTTTCCATGTTAAGAACCTCAAGTCAGCCAGATAGGTTGGCTCAAATGGAGCAAGTGTTAGCTGCTCTAACACAGATTTAACTAAGATCCCAGTTATGTTGTTGGCACCAACTAGATAATCTTTACCATTTGCTAATACATGACTTTCTAGTAGCAGGCTTTCTTGCCTCCATTAATACCTGCATCCTCAGAAAACAGGTGCCTAAAAGGGATTAAGACCCTATCATCCAGGCAGTCAATTGAAAATGATTGATGTCAGGGTGTATCAAACACATCTGTTCTTGTGTGAGTAGATCCAGTGTGTGAGGAAGCTTGTGGTAATTGCCCCTGGTCATTTCCAAAAGCAGGGATAACCGCGGCTGCCTGGACCAGGAAGGAGTCACCACAATGATTTGGGGGATACCTTCTGAATCTTTGAAGTACTGTGGATATTAAAGGGAAGGGTGGAAAGGCATACAAGAACATTCCTGTTCAAAGAAAAGAAAAAGTATATGTTTCGAGACCCTCTTGCATGGAGTCCTGGAACAGAATTTTGCCAGTTGATTCTTCAGAAAGGAGACAAAGAAACCTACTTCAGGAATTTCCCATGCATAGATCAAATCTCAGAAGACTCCTAATCAAGTTTCCATTCCTGATGGTCTGCTCAGGTCCTGCTGAGCTTGTCTGCCACAGTTTTGCTCTAATGGAATGTAGGATCTCTGTAGAGTTAGATTGTGCTGTGACGCTATATCCCAAGCTAAAATGGCTAGTCTGCAAAGGGGGTATGACCTGGTTCCCCCTTACTTGCTGATGTACCACATGACTTTAGCATCATCTGTAACCACCTGAAGACTCAGGGACCAAAGATGGTTCAGAGAGTTTAGTGCTTTGATCAGGGCAAACATCTCCTTGATATGTATGTGCTTGCATCTGCCCTTTGTGTCCCACGCCCATTACACTTTTATCCCTCCTGAAACTGCTCCCCAAGCAAAGTCCAAAATGTCTGTGGTAACAGACTGCTTTGTAGCAGGAAGGGAGAAGCAATGACCTATTGTTGTCTCCACCAAAAGACTTCTCTTCTGACAAACCTCAGCACTTGGATCTGAAAAGATAAGGGATGCTGATGCTGAAACCAAGGAAATTTCAGATACCACTCTATCTTTCTCATGTGGAATCTTGTCAGGAGTATCATGAGAATCATAGATGCCATGAAAACCAAAATCCTGACGTATTCACCTGTGGTAACCAGAGTCTGAGTGGAAAAACTTAGAAATAGCTCTGAATAATAATCTATTTTTTTCCTGTGGAAGAAAATCTTTTTGAACTGAGATGTCTAGTTGACATTCCAGGAAAACAATCCTGTGTGAGGGAGTCAAGAAAGACTTTTCAAGGTTCTCCTGGAATCCCAGTTAGTGCAAGAGATCTCTCACTCACCCAAGAAAGAGATTCCTGACACCTGGAAAAACACTCTGCAAAGATAAGCAAGTCATCTGAATGTGGAAAATGAGGATATCCTGCATTCTGCAATGAGCTATAATTGGAGCTAGACACTTTATGAACACTCTGGCACAGTTGATAGTCCAAAGGGTAAGGCAGAGAACTGAAAATGTGATCCAGACAAACAAACCCTTAAGAAACATATGAAGTCTGGATGAATAGGGATGTGATAATAAGCATCTTTCAAGTCTAGTTTTACCAGGAAACCTGAAAGAGGAAGAAGAGGTAACACATTTTGAATTGACAGCATTTTGAATTTGTGGACTATCACAAACAGGTTTAGGAAAGAAAGATACAGAACTGACCTCCAGGTATTTTTTTTCTTTAGCACTAGGAGTATCATTGAATAAAACCCCTTCCCTACCTGGGAAGAAAGAACTGGTTCTGTCACTCCTTGGGACAGCATGTGATGAAGAGCAGGTAGAAACAAAAGAGTGTGAGCTGCAAGATAAGGAATGATCTCCTGGAAATGAGGAATTTCCTCCCACTGCCATCTGGAACCTTGAATAATGATTTTCAGAACCCATGTGTCTGATATAATCTGTTCCCAAAGAGATAAATGGAGATATAGACCTTCTGGAAGAGAAAAGGGGCCAGAGAGGGAGGGGCTCACAATATCTCTTGAGTAGTCATTCAGACTCATTTGACTGTCCTTGGTTTTGTGAGGTTTTTGACTTCTTTTTAGAACCCAATTGCCATTTCTTCTTCAATGTCTGTTTACCTGAAGTCTGTTGAGGCTGTTTATTTTCTTTTTTTGCCAAAACTGGATGAGAAAAAAGAAAATCCCTTGGACAATTTGGAAAAGAAAGGCTAAAAAATCTTACAGATTCCCTGGGTCAGCTTGACCCTTTCATCACAGGTTTTGATCACCTTGGCAGCAGAGGGACCAAGCACTAAATCACTATCCAAGGTATAATTTAAAATCTTGTTTTTTACATCATCCAGGAGGTTCTGAGAATGCAGCCAAGTAAACCTCCTTAAACAGTGCCAGTGGCCATGGCCTTGGAAAATTTTCAACAGAATGATACACACACACTGTAAACAATGAGTAGTGACCTGTGCAATAGAAGAAACTAAGTTATTTATAGAAGATTTTTCTTCACAAGAAGAAGCTGTAAATAAAAACATTCCTCATATGCTCACAATTTAAATAAAATTTAGCACATGAACATGACAATTCAAAATTCTGAAAAGCAAAGTTGCAGAAGAATACACCTTTTCCTATACATATCAATACTTTTCCCATCTATTAGAAAGAGTAACACTGGAAATAAATTTAAGTTATGTACTTAGCATAACTATGCATCTGTGTTGTCCATTTTTATTCTCCCTCAACGAATGGGTTTGGATCCAATCTTCGGATCTGACTTGGCCACTTTTTTGCAGTCTAATATCTGACTGTCGAGCTCTACCCTTTACCCATAATGACCCTCATCACTGCTTAACTTCAGACTGAGTTTGCTGCCTCTAAGCTATGTATGAAAAAAGGGTATATAACCATAATATTTACAGAAACAGATGTAATCGAACAGAACAGAGGCTCAGACAGGAACAATGGTTCCTGACAAACTCCATCAGATCATTCCCAAAGACAAGGAATGGAAAATGTGGGAGGGAAGTTGAGGAAGAATGAAAATGGACAACACAGATGCATAGTTATGGTAAGTATATAACTTAAATATCTGATGTTGTCATTTTCATTTGTTCCTCAGTGAAGTGGACAGAGTCCCCATCTACAGTAACCTTGTGTGGCCTTCATGTAAGAATGTTCCTGAGTACCGCAGAGCCAAATGCAGCTCTGTTGCTGGTAATGATGTCCACTTTATAATAAGTCACAAAGGTATGAACTTTAGACCAAGTAGCATTTGCACTAATATAATCAATGGAAGCTCTGGACCAAAAAGCAGATGACGTAGCCGTTAACCTAGTTGAATGAGCTTTTGGCTGTCTTAGCAAAGTCAAGCCCTTTAAGGAGTACATATGAGAAATACAATCAGTTATCCATTTGGCTATTGTAGTTTTTGAGACAGGCCTACCTAACTTGTTTTTGGCAAAGGAAATGAATAATTGATCAGTCTTCCTAACATCTTTCTCTATATGATGATAGAAACAAAGATGTCTCTGTATGTCTAAAGAATAGTGGATGTATTTTCCTTTATTATTAAAGTTAGGGAAGAAAACTGGCAAACTGATTACTTGATTGTTGTTTGCTTCTGATGAAACCTTGGGTAAGAAAGATGGATTTGTACATAAGGCATCTCTCTCCTTATGGAAGATGATATAAGGGGGTTTTGAAGAGAGTGCTTGGAGTTCAGAGACTCATCTTGCCAAAGTTATGGCAGTGAGATCCACTTTTGCAGAGGGTTCAAGGGGTGATTGTGCCAGACTCTGTATAACTATAGTAAGATCCCAAGGGGTATAGGGTCCTTAATAGGTGGTCTAAGTAAAAAGGTACACTTCAAAAATGCCTTGCACAGCTTAGATGATGCCAAAGGGAAAGTATTATGTCCGACGTGAAAATCTGAAACGGCACCCAGTTGAACTTTAGTAGTCCATCTTGAAAAATAATGTTAGAAATTCTAAAACAGCAGGGACTGGAGAAGAGAAAGAATCCGACTCTCTCTCTGCTGAGCCCATAAGGAAAATCTCTTCCATTTACTTTTATAAATCTTTCTTGTAGAGGGCTTCTGAGATGAAAACAAAATTCTTTGAACAGGAGAGGAGAGCCTAAAATGTCTAGCCATCATTGGAACTGGAGAAATCATGCAGCCAATCTGAGGCCTAGTATGTCCGGATGAGTCAGGCCTGATGGGTGTGGGAGATCTGGACTGAGGTCCAGTGTCCATGGAGGATATATTAGATGAGATCATAGGAAGGGAAACCAAATCTGCTGAGGCCAAAAAGGGGCAATGAGGATTACTTTGCTTTTCAACTTGAAAGCTTTCTGAAGAAACTTGGGAATTAGGGGCCTGGAAGGATAAGCATAAAGAAGATCAGTGGGCCAAATGTGGACTAGAGCATCTCTTGGTGATGTTCCCTGAGGGGGGGTTAGGGAAAAAAACTGTTGCACTTGTTGTTGAGGGGAGAGGTGACTAGTTTGCAGCATGGTTGACCCCACTGGTGGAAGATCATGTTTGACACTGACTGATTGACAGACTACTCATGAGGCAGCGGAATAGTTCTGCTGAGCCTGTCTGTTAGTATATTTGATTTCCCCTGGAATGTGCATCACTATAAGAAAGCAGTTGGATGAGATCGCTCATTTCCAAACTCTCACTGCTTCTCATCAAAGAGGGTAAGATCTGGTTCCCCTATGTTTGGTGATGTACCAATCCACTGATATATTGTCCATTCTCTCCAAAGCAAGAGAGTTCTGAAAGGCCTACAACACTAATAGGACCACTATCATCTCCAGGACATTTATATGTAATTCGGTCTCTACTGGGGTCCACATGCCTTGAACACTCTGTCCCAAGTAGTACTGCTGCCCCCACCCAAACTGGGAGATGGCCATGGTCAACATGGTGATGGGTGGAAGAAGGATAAAGAGGCAACCTTGGCAAATCTTGTTGAATTGGATCCACCATAGTAACAAGTCCTAGCATACCTTGGACAGTTTTATTGGAAATTGTAAGGGTTGGTGTAGAATGGTCCACTGCACTTGTAAAGTCCACTGAAGGATTCTCATATGAAAACAGACTGTTGGTATTAATGTGACTACAGCAGCCATTGATCCCAGAGCACTTAAAATCAGTTTGTCTGGAGGGAGATGATGTGATAGAACCTGATTGACATGTAATCTTAGTGTAAGAATTTTTCTCTGTAATAAGAATACTTAAAGATTCATTCAGCATGTCTAGGCGAGCCCCTATAAACTCCATGATTTGTACTGGCTGAAGTTTGGATTTTGCAAGATTTACGGTGATACCTAGAGAATGAGTCAACTGAAGAAAATAGTCTCTGGCTGTTATTAATAGATGCCTGGTTGATGCGATGAGAAGCCAGTCATCTAAATAAGGAAAGACCCTGAATCCCTGCAGTCTTAGATGAGCTGTAACCACTGCCATGCAATTGGTGAACACCCTGAGGGCTGTGGTGAGACCAAAGGGCAGTGCTCTGAACTGATAATGACTGGCTCCCAGCCAGAAGTAAAGGAATCTTCTGGATCATGTCTTCATTTTTATGTGATAGTATACATCCTTCAGATCTATACAGCATATCCAGTCACATTTGTGGAGCAATAATAGAATAGATTGAACTGTGACCATCCAGAATTTGGAGTTCTTTATGATAACTGAGATCCAGGGTGGGTCTCAGGTCCCCTGTTTTCTTTGGCACTAAAAAGAAACTGGAGTAAAAAATGGATCCTCTTTGGTCTCTTGGATTACTCTTTTGTCTAGCAGCTTTTGAATTTCCAGAGCTGCTCGCTCTGGCTGATTGGGTGGAACACCAGGGAGACTTTTCCTTACCTTTGGTGGATTTTGTAAAAAGAGGATAAAATATCGCCTGGATATGATTCTTTGCACCCATATATCTTTTGTGATGGCTGCCCAGGCTTCTGGGTACAAAGACAAGAGTCTCCTGACTGTCTCCAGAGAAGAACAGTTGGGCAACCTTTCAGAAACCATGGAAGGGTCTGTCCAAGAAATAATCTCAAGCCCTTGATTTTGCAGACCCCTTTGCCATGTGAGTGGTGTCTTCCATTATTATAATTATTTCCCCCTCTGCCTCTGGGGGAAAAACCTCTGTGTGAATCTTGAAAAGGCCCTTGAGATTTCTGAAACCACATTTTCTTACCACCGCATTGATTTCTGGAGAAGGATCTCTGTGGGGTAGAAACACAAATTCCTATGGCAGATAGTGTTTTTTCATCTTGTTCACTATGAAAAAACATCTCTTTAATGGTGAGCCTAAAAAGGGAAGCTCCATCAAAAGGAGTATTGATGAATGATGCTTTAAAGGGCTCAGCAAAGTCACACAAGTGCATCCAGGCATGCCTCCTGATGGATAGGGTCTATATCACCATTTCGAATGGTGAAAACTAAGAACGCTGTTTAATCGAACTCAAAAGTTTGAAATCCATAAACAGCAAACTCATGGAACACCGATTTTTTTTTTTCCAGGGAAAAAAAAATCAGTGGGCCGTCTTCAGGGCTTTGCTATTTCCTTCACTGTGGTGCGATCTCGGAGTTGGTATATTTAAGTAGGGGGTGGGAGGGCACAGCCCCCCATGCTGGGGTTGTGGGGGGCAAAGCCTCCCACTTTTGTTTATGTTTAAAGTTGCTAATTATGTTTTTTTTTTTCACGGAGCAGCATTTTTTTTCCCTGGGAAAGAATTTGGTGTTCCGTGAGTTCGCTGTTTACGAATTTTGAACTGTTGAGTTCAATTAAACAGAGTTCGGAGTTTTCACCATTTGAAATGGTGATATAGACCTGATGGATATGCCTGTATCAGTGGCCCATGAGGAACCTTCAGCCACATGAGAGATTAGCCTCATGGATGTATTTGAGATGGATTATAGGGTGACCAGTTGTGAAGAATAAGCTTTCATTTTCTTCACCGACATGGACCCAGGGATAGAGTTAAAGAGTTCCTTTATTAAGTCTCTCTGTAACCTAGTAAAATGTGCCAAGTAATTCAGTAATCTTTTATAGCAAAGCTCATTTTCCATATCTGTCCAAAGGCCTAGACTCTTTATTAGGGGGATAGACAGATGAGCTCTATTCAGCTAGTTCCTTTTTCATGGCTGCCCCAACAACCAAGGCATCAACAGGAATCCCCTTGGTCCAATGGTGTCTGTCTAGTGATGCACTGAGGATCTTATCTGGACATTTAAGAATGGGCTGTATTGGCATTTAGGAATAGGATGTATAGAATCTGGCTCCTTCCATGTCCGGCAGGAGACAAGATCGACAACCTCATCCACTGGGGGGAGGGGGTAATCCTAGATGTAGACAGGCCAGACCTGAAAGCTTGCAGAAACACTGATTCCAACTGAGAAGGGTTTTGAGAAGACCATCCACATTTTTTGGTGCAGGATTTCTAAAATGTCTCCAAATGAGACGTCTTCTGGTGAAGATCTGGGGGACCTGCCTCCTTCATTAAATCAATGTCCTCTGCAAATGATTCCTGAGGGGAATAAAAATGCCTTCTTTTGCAAATTTTCTTCCAAGGAACCTCTTCAGTGGGATACTCTGGAAAAGTGTTGGAAGAAAGGAGGAGCCCCTGTGTAGGGACTGTCTGGAAGTTCTTATGGGTTCGCTGTCCTTGTGCAAAAGATGATGAGAATTAGCAGTCAGATCTGGAGAAGGGATGGGAATAGGCTCTGAAGAGATAATAGTCAATAGACCCCCTGGTTGGGAGAAAACCCTTTCCGCTATCTCGAAGGCAGAAGGTCTAGGAGATGAGGAAATTGGTCTCCCAGGAGCGGAAGCCCTCAGATCAGACAACTCTCCACTCCCTCCAGATTCCATGGACGTAATCGGACCTGAGCTGTTCAATGCCGAGGCACCAAGGAGAAGCGATGCCTCTGAAACCTTCAGAGTCAAAGTCATCCTCCCAGACCCTTCATTTCTGAGACTCGTTCTGCTCGGAAGCACTGAGAGAGGAATGGATCAGGGAAAGAGTCAGAATCAAGGAAGGTAACATTCTTGGATCAGATGCCATAACTCTCAGGATCTTCTGATCCAACAGCTCTGAAACCATTGGTTAGATCAGAGAAGTAGTCACTAAAGAGTGTTAAGTCACGGATCTGATGGGGCGTGGAGCCTGAAGGACCCCCATCTGGATCTGAGTCTAAGAAACTTTCTCATCATCCTAGCCTCATCATACTCAGAAAAACTCTGGGAAGACTTGATGGAGGAGGATACTGAGAGAAGACGAGAAGTCTTTTAAGGAGTCTCCTTCAAGAAAGAGGACCTCAATCTCAGAGAAACCATCTCAGTAGAGAAGCATGCAACCAGATCTGATGAAACCAGATCCAAAGACTCTTTAGTCTTAGTGGTAGCAGGATTCAATAATTTCAGATCTGAGAATTTATTTGTTTTGATGGAGGCCTCAAACTCGAACAGAAGAAGGAAATCAGACAGGGGAACATTTCTTAGATTTCCTGGTCTCATAACTCTTCTGACATCTCCAGGGGGTTTGAGCCCCTAAAGAAGAAGGAACTGCAGATGAAGAAGCAAGCAAAATACCTTTCAAAATAAGGTTATTACACCTATAAGAAGCAAGCAAAATACCTTTCAAAATAAGGTTATTACACCTATAACTTATTGCCCTTGCATTAAAACCTGCACAGATTTCACAAGAAATATGAAGGTGAACAGGGCTTAAACAATATATGCACTCCCTGTGGGCATCAGAATTGGGTATCTTATGCCCATAGGAAGTGCATTTCATGAAACCTGTAGATTTGTCCACCATACCAGAAAAATACACCACAAACAAAGCACACAATTTAGGAGAAACAAATAGAAAGTTATTACTAATATATATATATATATATATATATTTTTTTTTTTTTTTTTTTTTTTTGCAATGGTATGAAAAATTGCCTCAAGAGAAGTAAGAAAATTAGAAAGATTACCAACAATGGTAGGACAGAATCTACACTAGTAGCAAAAAAAGGTCTAAACTAATTTTATACTAACTGGTAAAGACAAGAATATAGTAATGAAAAAATAGGTTTAGTAGTAATACAGCAAATAATAAATCATTCACAACTGACTAATAACTCCCAGCTCAAGAGTGCAAAATTCTGACTGATCACTGCAGCAGCAAATGAGATCTGGGGCAAAGCAGTGATCAGGGGCCTTATGGGTAAAGGGAGGAGCTCGAGAGTCAGATCCTAGAGTGCAAAAAAAGTGGACGAGTTGGATCCAAGGAGCAGATCCAAACCCATTCTTTGAGGAATGAATAAAAATGATAACATCAGATCTAAGTGCTTAGCAGCACTGAAATTAGTTAAGGCTATAGCTGTTAGGTCAGGTTTGGGAATAGTAAATAAAAATTTAAAAGACTGAGAAACTTTATACATCCTATCAGCCTTTTTAGGGAACAGCTGGATGACTATCAGGAAAACTGTATGCAGTAAGACACATCCTCTAAAGCAGACAGGACAGGAAGAATGGGTATAGATTCTGGAAAATCCTTCTGTAACAACTCATAGTATTTTCTGATGGACTGAGAAACCTCAATGGTCTCACACTGAAAACACTAGCACATTCTAGCATTAGTCTCAGAGAATGAGAAACTCCCAAAGGGAGAATCAGAAACTGAGCCTTTCTTTGAGTCTAAATCAGAAATCTGAGGACAAAACCCTGAATCTGTCCCTGCATCTTCCTGTTCAGATTCAGAATCTTGAATCTCTTCAGGAAAAGAGGAATCCCTTTCTTTTACCAGAACTTTCTTTACAAGAAGATCAATAGCTTGAAATAAACCTTGAACAAGTCCCAGTAAACTACTCTTATCCAAAGACATTTTAGGTGGAGTAGATAATGCTTGGTTTTCTGTTTCTTTGTGACATTCAGGGGGGATGCAAAAAGGTCGCAGCAAGGCTGGCCCCATCTGTGGAAAATCCTTTCCGCTACTTGATTTTTGAGGGACCACTCGCGAGGTAACAGGATGGCTCTGCACAACCCGTCCGCTATTACGTTGGATGTTCCCGGGATGTGCGTTGCTATGAGAAAGCGTCCGGTGGACACAGCCCATTGCCAGTTTCTCAGGGCCTCTCTGCATAAGGGGTAAGACCTGGTTCCTCCTTGTTTGTTTATGTACCAGACCACTGACATGTTGTCTGTCTGAATTGCAACTGTTCCCGGAGGTAAGTAGTCGGGAAAGTGTTGCAACACCAGAAACACTGCTCTCAACTCCAGGACATTGATGTGCAGGTTGTACTCTATTTTCGACCACTCGCCTTGAACTGTTCTCCCCTGAAAAAGTCCCCCCCACCCTATCAGGGAAGCGTCCTTGGTCACTGTGGCTATGGGGGGGAAGCACGAATGGGCGGCCTATCGTAAGCTCGTGGCTGTTCATCCACCATTGAAGATCCCACTTGCAAGACTCCATGAGCAGGATGTTGTGTGACAACGGTAGCCGTTGGTAAGACCACTGTGCGAAGAGTAGCCACTGGAGGATCCTCATGTACATTCTCCCTAGGGGGACCGCGATAAGGGTAGCTGCCATCATGCCTAATAGTTTCAGGACCTGTGCAGCGGGGACTCTTTTGTTTTGTAGAAGAGTAGAAATCTGTTCCCTTAAGGCTGAAACTCTTGTTTGGGGAAGCCTGGTCAGAGTTAAGGTAGTGTCCAATTCCGCTCCTATGAATGATATATGCTGTGAGGGCGACAAGGCAGATTTTTTGAAGTTCAGTGTTATGCCTAAATGGGAACAGAGATTGATTGTATAGTCCCTGGCTTGTAATAGGTGATGCCTGGTGGTGGCGGTAAGGAGCCAGTCATCTAAGTATGGAAACACCCGGACTCCTAGTCGTCTCAGGTGGGATGCCACTACTGCCGTGCACTTGGTGAACACCCTGGGGGCTGAGGTGAGGCCAAAGGGCAGAGCTCGAAACTGAAAATGACTGGCTCCCAGCCAGAAGCGCAGGTGATCTCTGGATGGCCTGGCCATTTTTATGTGGTAGTACGCATCTTTGAGATCTATAGAGCACATCCAATCGTTCGTTTGAAGAAACAGAGGGATCGATTGTAGCATGACCATCTGGAATTTTTCCTTCTTCACGAAGGTATTGAGTTTGCTGAGGTCCAGTATTGGCCTCCAGTCCCCTGTTTTCTTTGGAACTAAAAAGAACCTTGAGTAAGTTCCGGATCCTATTTGGTCGGCCGGGACTGGCTGGATGACTCTTTTTTCTAACAGCCTTTGTATTTCTATGGCTGCCTGATCCCTCAGATTGGGTGGAACATCTGGGAATCTTTTTTGGATGGGAGGATTGTTTAAGAAAGGGATGTTGTATCCTCTGGTTATTATGCTTTTTACCCAGGAATCTGAAGTGAGATTTAGCCAGGCCTCTGGGTATAAAGCCAAGTGACCCCCGACTTCCTCCAGAGCAGGACAGCCGGGCCTCCACTCAGGAGTGCTGGAAGGGCTTACCAGGGACGGTATCCCTGTTGCCCTGGTTCTGCGGACCCCCTCTGCCACCTGGGCGGCATCTTCCATTCCTTCCCCCTCCTCTGCCTCTGGAGGGGGTTTCACTAGGTGTACATTGGAAAGCTCCCTGAGTCTTCTGGAACCATATTTTTCCACCTCTTTGCCCTTTGGGGTATGGTCTAGAAGGGGCGGAAAAATGGACCCCTACGGCAGACAGGGTCTTTCCTTCTTGCTCACACCTAGTGAGCATCTCCTTCACTTTTGGCCCAAACAAGGAGGAGCCATCAAAGGGGGCATTAGTAAAGGAAGACTTAAAGGCTTCCGCAAAGGAGCATAGGCGCATCCAGGATTGTCTCCTCAGAGCGATCGCTGAAGCTGCAGCCCTACTCGATCCTTCGGCTGCATATGAAATGAGCCGCATGGATGAGTTAACGATAGAGTTTAGGGTATTGAGCTGTGCTGTCACCTTGTCTGAGACAGCAGCATCTGTGGTACCCTGTAGAGTATCTCCCAATTCTTTGAGGAGATCTCTCTGAAGACGGGTAAAATGGGTGAGGTAGTTCAGCGAGCGCATAGAAAAAGTCGCTGAACTAAAAATGCGCTTCCCGTACCTGTCCATCGTTCTAGAGTCTTTGTTAGGCGGATGAACAGAGGAAGATGCTTCAGACATTTCTTTCTTGGTGGCCACCGCCACCACCATAGCATCAACTGAGACTCCCTTGGTGAGATACACTTTATCCTCGGGGGCAGTGATGTACTTATTAGGCCTCCGAGGGACTGGTTCCAAGGTGTCAGGGGACTCCCATGCCCTTCGAGCTATTAAATCCAATAACTCGTCGAAGGGCGGAGTTACCCAGGAGGTGGAAGGTTGAGCCCCAAAAGCCTTCACCAACACTGACTCGTCCTCAGTGGGGGCAAGTGACTGCCAGTCACCCCTCTGTTTGAGAATTTCCAGGATGTCGGCAAATGAGACATCCTCGGAGGAGGACCGTGGGGACCCGTCTGACTCATCCAAGTCGGTGTCCGATGTCAACGATTCCTGTGGTGAATCAAGGTGCCTCCTCTTGCACAATCTCTTCCTCAGGACTTCATCAGAGGGGGCATCTGGTGAAACTTCCGAGGAGCAGGGTTCACCCTCTGGGGCTGACTGAGGCTTTGGGTCTCTATGCTTAGTGGGGACCGGTGGTGCAGAAACAGAACGCGGACCTTTCAGGGAGGGAGAAGAGGAATCTGAAGATGTGAATGTCTTAACAGACAAAACCTTCCTCATGGCCTCGAAGGCACCAGAGCCCCAAGCCGAGGATTCCACCAGTTCCGAAGAACCCGGCATCCTCCTTGGGCCCAGAACCATGGGCTCCGATCCAGAGGACAGAGCCGAACTAATCTGCGCCGAGGCACCGAGGGGAAGAGTCGGAACCGAAACTTCGGTTTGACTCTTCCCCCCTGGAACCAAGGAGAGACTGTCAGCTCCGAGACCCCTCGATGGGTACCAAGGGTGTCGGGGTCAGTGGAGCCAAAAGCACTAAGAAAGGCTTTGGCTCCGGGGGATCAACAATCATCAGATCCTCGACTCCCGGCTCCGATGACTCGATGGGTCTCGAAGGAGGATCTATGGATGGAACAGGAAGGGCTTCAAGCTTCAAAACCAGTTGGGATGAAACTGCAATCAGTTTGGATAAGGCCGTGTTCTCCATCAGCTTCTGCACTACTCGATCCACATCGGTGTCTGACAGTGGTCTGGAGGAATGGGTCAAAGGGGCCGAAGAGGTCACCGAACGAAGGATCGATGAAGGGAGTACCTCCGACACCGGCTCCAAAACCTGGACCTCGCCCTGAGGCAGCAGTTCGATGCTCGGCTCCAAGGTCTGTGAAGCCGGTGACCGAATCTTAACAGAGGTACTCGGAGCCGATGACCTGGGCTCCGACACCTTCGAATACTTCGACCCCTTCTAAGACTTCGATGACTGGTCTGCCTTTTCCAATGCCTCTTGAAACTCCGGCTTCAGAAGACCCCTCTCAATAAGTTTCCTGCGTCTTTCCATCATCACTCTGCTACTAAACGAGTGGCAGATGGAGCAGTCCTCCTGAAGATGGAGAGGGCCTAGACAGTAGACGCAGGAAACGTGGTTGTCAGTTATGGATATTTTCTGTCCACACTGGCAATGCTTAAATCCAGATTTGGCTTTTTCTGACATTCCTGACTAGAAATTATAGTCTGCAATACTAATATGTAAAAACACTCTATATCTAAATATATATATATATATATATATATATATATATATATATATATATATATATATATACACAAAACTAACCTTACTAAAACAGGTAAATATTTATCAACAAGGTTAAATACTAAGAGAAAATGTAATTTAAACAGAGAAAATCTGACAGAGCCCTGACAGAAAGTTAGTGGCCTAAGGCCTAGGAGCAGCCACTCCCACAAATTCTTAACACTAATCAAACACTAATTTAACCTGACATGCACACACACACAGTAATACTATCGCTATACTAAGAAAAAAAACTTATAATTTTTAACTTTTAGAAATATATATATAAAATTTGTATATAGAAAAAGGGATACTGGCCCGAGCTCTCACTCGACGATGAGACCTGTTGCAGCGGCAAACTAGATCTGAGGGTTAGCAGGAGAGGATCATGGGATAGGGACTGTGCCTCGAGCTTCTCTTAGACACACAGCTTGGAATGTGGCCAACTCGGAGCCGAGGGATCAGCTCCGAACCCGTGTGTAAGAACAAATGGCGAGATCGAACAACTTCACATTGCTTGGTTTTCTGTTTCTTTGTGGAAGGAAATATGTGGTCAGCCATGTTATTAATGGCACCTGCTGCTTCCCCAGGATAGTTACAGCATTCTGACACAGTGGGGAATCCTTCCCTGTTCTCTATCCCAGGACCAACAAGTGTGGCTTTCCCTTGCACACTAAGGGATTCCAACAGGTGCAGAGGATGTAGCTAATCCCTGGTCCATAGTGGCTGTAGCTGGTACACCAGAGGGATGTGGGGCAAAAAATGAGTGGTCTGAGGTTCAATAAATGGTTACAGCAGTCATCCATCTACAGCTGAGGCAAATTTCTAGCCTGCTGTGGTGGCAAAGTCTGTTTGATTAACTTTTTTCTTTTTGTGGCTGGAGGAAGAACCAACAGTGGAACTGGTAGTCTGTTCCTTGGTCAAGCAGAAAATGGTGCCTGTTTCCCTGGGAAGACAAGCAGCAAATGCAGGTAAAAGTACCGGTCCACAAAAATTACTTTTTTTGACAGACAAAAAAAAAAAAACACAGTGAAAAGCACTTTAAAACAATATGGCAGTCCCTCAATGGATAATCACAAATTCTCCAGAGAAAATATAGTTTCAGTTAGTTTCCATTACTTTTAAACTGACAGAGAAATGAGTGCTCCATTTAAAAGAAAGTTACAGTCTTGAGACAGTCGATTAAATAACAACAATCCTAGCTTTAAAATAACCTTCCTGAAGAGTACAGTAATAAAACATTAACAGAATTTAACAGAATGGAAGTTTTTTTCCCCAAAGGGAACTTATCTGCCTAGCAAAAAAGCACAAGATAACTGTCAATCCTCAAACACCTCAAAGGAGCCTACACTTTGGCAGCAGTAAAACTTGCACCAAAATGTGTCTTTTAGTCAGCTCAGCTCAAGCTGCCTGACAGTGTGGGCATGTGAAAGGTGCTCTGAAACTTTGGAAGCTGGCCAGCTGTTATAGGCTTGGCAGGATTTAACCCATATAGTTAAGCTACTGCAGCAGTGATCAATATGAAGAACATCTATATTACCATATGGTACCAGGTGACATGACAGATATCTCACCCAACGTATCCCCAGTATTTGGAATAGAATATCCTTACCTATCAAGCAGAGTACTTCTCTAGCAACTTTTAAAACCATGATAAAATAAAATAAAATAAAAATACCACAAAAAAAAGTGACAGAAGGAAGTCTGCCCAAAATTTTAATGTTGTCTTAGCGTCTCTGCTCAAAAGTCTTCAAGAGATAAAACACTTCATACACAAACTTCATTATATAAAAGCACCAATTAATACTTCAATTAAATCATTTAATAAAACACCAATAGACAAGCACAAACAATCACAAAAATACTTTCCAATTACATTCAAAGTTTAAGCCAAAAGGTGCTAAAGTCCCAAATTTTAAAATATACTGTCTCTTTATAAAGTATTTTTTTCTTTACCTCAAACTCATTCCACTCTTTAACACTTTCTAAAATTGTACCCCTTAAACAAATATCCCCCCCATGACACAACATATAATGAAGTGCTACGGGGTTTTCAGTTTTCTTGTTTTTGATATCCCTGAGATGCTTCTGCATCCTAACCTTAAAAGACTGCTTTGTTTCACCAATATAGAAAAAAGGCTATAGGAGCATCTCAGTACATAAACAACACCTTCAGTATTACAATTTACACACTGTCTGGGGGATCTAAACCACATGATTGATTTTTTGAATTGATTGAACTTTTAACACCAGTCTGGATGACTGGATCAGTGATTACAAATTTTCACTGAGGATATGTGGAGAAACTTTACTTAGTAGGGGACATTGTTAGTTTCACTCCAGTGTTAGGTGATGTGATTGAGCTTCCTGCTGGTCTCCTTGGCCATAAGCTTAGTAAGAACCTATAGACACTGCAGTGGCGGCTGGTGACTTCAAATCAAAGGGGGGCTGGAGGAGACAGCTTAATGGGTGGGGTCAATGGGAATGGGTGTGACCAACTAGAAAGGGGAGGAGCTATGCTCAAAACCACAAAAACTTTAATTAAATACACTGCCCTGGGTGCCAAACCATCATTATGGGAGTCCAATCAAGACAAAATGAAGTGTAGAAGAAAAAAAAATATTTCAATCCATTGGCTGCATGACAGCTTACTTAATATCTAGATGGAAACAAAAAGGATGTGAGGCATGAAAAAATAAATTACTTTTTAAATACATTACTGGAATGCCAGTCAAAATCAAGTATAAGAAAAACAAGCAGCACTTAACTCAAATCACTTCTCCTTGCACTCTAGTTCTAATTATAATTTATATTCAGCTTTATTAAAGTACCAAGTAACATGCTGAATGTAGCAATCTCTGCGATACCCCCACTTGTAAAAATGTTTCTTATCCAAAAAAGACCTGCTGCCTGACAACTATCTACTTGTTTCATGTGGAAAACATGATCAAAGTAAAAAATGAAAAGCAAACAAGAAACATGCTCAACATATATTGCTTAAAGGATTACTGCACAGGATATGGACCACACATGATAGATTGACATTATGTTTAGTTTGCAGGTAAAGCCTGTAATTAACTTAACATAAGCTTTAGACTGCATATGAACACTGCAGTCTAAAGCTCAATGTGACCTATCTACAAACACTCCCCATCACACATCCCCTCAGCCTTTCTCATAGCAACATTACCTGTACTTCGGCCTATTTGCTTCCCAAGTTCCATAGGACCACCCATGTTTCTTACCTCCCCAATAAGCTAACCCCACCCAAGTACTATAAATACTTAAAGATTTCATCCATTCAAACCATAAACATTTTAACAGGTGGAGATATTCATCCCAATCCTGGTCCACCCTCACCAAATACCAATCTACAGAATCCATCATTTAATAATGCTACCTCTTCTTTAATAATTCAGAACTCTCTCAGTATAGCACATCTTAACATTCGTAGCATTAACAACAAAATTAGTCAACTGCATGCTCTCCTTCAGGTTTATCCATTTGATATCCTTTGCCTTACTGAAACTTGGCTAAAACCTTCCACTCATGACCTAGAAATAACCCCTCCTGGATATAATATACTAAGATATGACCGTACATCAAAAAAAGGTGGCGGTGTAGCTATCTTGTTCAAATCTGATCTTCTGGTTTCACTCTATGATGTATCACTCCCCTCAAATACCAATGCTGAGACCCTTACTATCAAACTCCAATTGAATAGCTCTAAAGCAATCTATATTATCTGCTCTTACATCCCTCCAGGAAATAATATTAGCACCCTAGAAAACATTCTCAATAGCCTTTTTACCCATTTACCACAAGAAACAATTGTCCTAGGTGATTTTAATATAGACTGGACCTTATGTAATTCCCCCACCCCTAACACCCATATTAATCTATTTGGTTTCAATCAAATAATAAACTTCCCCACTAGAATCCACAAACCAAGTAGCAAAGAAACTACTCTTGACTGGATCCTTATAAATAGTCACCCAGATACCTATAAGGTAGGATCTCTCCCGGACGACATTAGTGATCACATTCTAACCTTTATCACTAAACAAAAGAAATATAGCCCAAAAAAGAACAATTTTGTCACCTATCATTCTAAAAAAACATTTCCATGCTGAGAACTTTATTAATGAACTAAATGCATGTAACTGGTCATCTTTAAAACTACTTAATCTAGATGAAGCAATCTCTTACTTTAATTCTACTTTCCTTCATATTCTAAATAACCATGCTCCTTTCCGCTCCTCCAGAATCAGGACAAAAATAGCCCCCTGGCTCACAAAACAGACCAAAGAAAAAATGTTTCTACGAAATAAAATATGGGCAAGATGGAGAACCTCTAAAAGCTCTGTAGATCATCTATACTTTAAGCAACTAAGAAATGCTGTCAAAAAGGATATAATCTCAGACAAAAAAAACTACTACTCCCACCTGCAACATTCACACTCTAATAATCCTAAAAAATTCTGGTCTGGCATTAATAAACTTCTCAAACCAGGACATGCCACAACTCCTTCCCCCTGCTCTATTCCTAGTAGTAATCCTCTGCAAATAGCTAATGCCTTTAACAATTACTTCATTGAAACTATTCAAACTTTAACTCAAACTCTAGTTCCTATGTCCCCCACTCCTACACAACACACTAACAGTCCCTTTCCCTCCCTTCATCTGCAACCTGTTCCCATCTCCTTTATCTGCAAACTCCTTCAAAAACTCAAACCCTGCACTCCCTCTGCTGATTGCCTCCCAGCAGAATACCTTCAAATTGCAGCCAAAGCCATAGCATACCCTGTTTCTATCCTGATAAACAGATCCATCTCTGTAGCCTACATCCCCTCTATTTGGAAATTCTCACATATAATCCCTTTGCACAAAGGAGGTAAATCTATTGAAATCTCCAACTACCGTCCTATTGCTCTACTCTCCCCACTAGCCAAAATTATGGAAAAATGTATTCACCATCAGCTACTCCAGCACCTTCTCCAAATCAACTTGCTTGCTAACTGCCAACATGGATTTAGGCCCTTTTATAGCACTACTTCTGCCCTTTTAACTTTTACTGATTGCATAAATAGGAATTCTAACAATAACTGTCTCTCAGCTGCTCTATTTATTGACCTTTCCAAAGCCTTTGATATGGTCAATCATAACCCTACTTATCAATGTGCTAAAAGCCCAATCTCTTAACCCACAAGCAATCCTTTGGTTCAAATCTTATCTGGAAAACAGACAACAAGCAGTACTCTGGGACAATAATCTATCCACATACCACCCAGTAAGCACTGGAGTTCCTCAAGGTTCTATCCTAGGCCATCTTCTTTTCTCCATCTTTATTAATGATCTCCATACTGTTTTTCCACAATCCACCTGTATACAATACGCTGATGACTCTACTCTTATCTGTACTGCCAAGTCTTCTTCCTCTCTCCACACCCTTACACAAAATGTATTTAACACAGTTGAAAACTGGTTCACACAATGCTGCCTTCTTCTTAACCCTAAGAAAACTAAGCTACTACTCTTTACTCCCACCATAAAATCTCCTCAGTTCCACTTCACTATTAACTCTGACAATGGAACCTGCATTTCCCCTGATTCTACTGCTCAACTACTTGGCATAACTATTGACCATAACCTCAGCTTCGATGCCCATGTTAATAATATTATAAAACTGCTAATAAAAAATTAGGCTCCCTGTATAGAATAAAACCCTTCCCTACACCTCTAGCTAAGAAATCCATAGCCCAGACTCACCTTACTTCCACCCTATTCTATGCTTCTGCCATTTACACCAATCTATCAAAGCATAATCTCACCAAACTTGAAACTAGCTACAATAACATAACCAGATTTGCCACTGGCTCTCCATACAGAACTCATCACTGCCTCAACCTTAAACAACTCAGATGGTTAGAACTACAAAATCAACTACAATACAATCAACTTGTGATTGCACAAAAAATCCTGCACCATCCTACTAATACTCCCATCCTTACTAATCTGATCTCCCCTTATAAAAATCTTTCAACACTACGCTCAGCTAATAAACTTCTTATTGCCAGCAACCCTTCTAATAACAAAGCAGGCGATTCCCTCTTCTCCAATGTTGTGGGTAGAATCTGAAACAAACTTCCTAATACACTCACCTCACTCTCATCCTCTCTAATCTTTAAAAAACACCTTAGAGACCACCTTAAAATACATTGGCTTTGCCCCTGCTCAAAGCCTGATTGAATCTACTTTTCATCTCTCCTCCCTGGTTCCTACTCTCTTGCTTCCTTAACAATTACCCTCCCATATCTTATGAACAACACTATAACAAGTTTGCTAATGTTCTAATGTTTTAGTTTTGATTGACTTCACATGAACCCTACTAAAGCATTAAGACTTGTTTATTTTTTACTTCTACTCTAATGAAATGTTACATTATTCACAATTTATTATTTTTTTTTTCCATGTCTTATTTTGTAATGTGAAACTAGTCTTTTTTTTAGAATATTTTGAATGTATTAATTTACTCATGTTGGAGCTTTTCTCCTCGGGCCTCTACTGAAAAGGGATATGTATCCAGCTAGACTAGCCCGGTCAACAAATGTAAATAAAAAAATAAAATAAAAATAAATAATCCTGTCCTTTATTACAAATACTGTCATATGCATTTCAATACCCAAGGCTTATACATTATCTAGTTATGTAAGTATTCTCTGTATGGCAACAACAGAAAGGTTTTCAATGTTGGCAATACTGCTTATTAAAACTTACTTGCATCTTACAATATCAGACAAGCTTACCTGATGGTCATTAAAGCACTGCTACTTAAACACAGAGCAAAAGGCACTTTTTGAATAATAATAAGCATATATCAACAGTATAAAAATATGACAGAAACCAGAACATTCTGCAAAATCAATGACAGATGAAAAGCCACTGTAGTACTTGTGTTTACCTTGGATGGGGGGGGGGGATAGTCTGCACATTTACACTGCATAACTGCTCCTTGCCTTGCTTGGACACATCCATTGTCACTAGATGGGGGACTGGGGTGCAACAAGTTTGCCACAATTTGAAATGTCTCTGGCTGACTGCGATGGCCCTGACACATGTGTCATACCTCTCAACCTCAGAGCAAGAAATCTGGACAAAGCCATACATAGAAGTGGGACAAAGGCCCAAAAATAAGGACAATTTTTAAATATTGCTCTTATAAACTTCAGCAAACAAATATTCCAAACTATTGAACAAAGAATAAATTTATTTTCAAAAGCGTTTTAAATGTTGGCGCCAACATTTAAAACGTTGAAAATGTTTTATGTCTCTGAGGAAAATAAATTTATTCTCTTATAAACTTATAAAGAGAATAGAATAGTAGGTCTTGCATTACTATGAATTTTCTTAAAGGTACGAAATCTGAAACTGAAATGTCTTTCATTATTTTCTAACTTCAGTCTTTAATGATTTGCCAATAATTTGTCAAAAAAACACAATTTTATGAAAAATGGACCAAAAATATAAAATAGCCACACAATACAGCTGGGAACCTGTCAAAGAAAGGACACTTTTTAATATTAGTACTGCTAACTTGAGCAGCTGACAAAATAAAATAATCTACATGCATTTCTGAAATAAATGTAATCTATAACTGATTATTACAGTTATTTATTAACTGTAAACCCTCCATGTTTTCTTCCAAAATTGCCATTTTGCAGAGGGATTATTAGGGGAAGAGCAACATTTTGAGCCAAAATCGGGGACAGTTGAAAGGTTTGGATATGCCTAATTCTATAAAGGAATTTTATTTGCATGTACCTCTCAACCTGTTAATGCAGGTAATCTGGACAAAGCCAAACATATTGGGGGAACATACAAACACTACTAAAAATTGCTCTTGTATAAACTTAAGACAGTTGATAGAATAACAGGTCTTGCTTTAGCATGCATTTTTCTGAAGGTTATGACATAAAAATGTCTGTCATTTAGTGACTTCATTCCTAAATGATTTGCCAGAAAACCACACATTTTATGAGGAACAAACCAAAAATAAGAAGCAAATATCTATTCATTCTGCAAACATATGGACAGCTGAGAGGTATAGTTCAACCAGGGCTGTCTGAGTTTGCTGCCCTTCCCCTCTCAAAATCATGGTCGATTGGAGCCTTCCCCCTGCAACCATTCCAGTGTCCCATTCCTTGGTTATTTTGCCCCATTTACCATAAACACTGTAATGTGCATACTGCTTTACTTCTGTGATTATTTGGATTTCATTTGAAAGTTTTATTTTGCATTTTTACAGCACAAACCCCAATAGATATCTGCTAAACAAAGCAATGCAGTCTCACAATGAAAACAGACTTAGCAATAAAACTTCTCTGCCCTTGAAACTCACATGCATTGAAACAGCATTGAAACCTACATTCAAAGAAAATACATTTTGCCAGTGGCAGATAAAGATTAACTTTGGGCTGTTTTCAAATCATAGGCCCCTTGAACATGAAACATACACATGCTCTTTGATACACCTTCCCGATTGTATTAAAATGTATTCCTTGTACAATACAGTACAGTTGTTAGAGGGCATTTTAAATTTATTGTTTTGAACATTGGTAAACAATGAAACAAAATGCATGCACCAATGACAAAACTACCCAATTCAGAACATTTCCATCATAAAAGTCTACTCAACCTTCTACAGTCCAACAGTATCAGTAAATATGCACAGTCTCTGAAGCGTAAACGTCATCTAAATAATTCCACATTAAAGAAATCTGTAACAATGAAGAGGTTGCTGCTAGCAAACAACTTTATATGTCATTGTTTATTCATCTACAAATAAAGTGCCTGTTGCCCTTGAGGAATAAATTGCCTATGTTGCATGCATTAAAAAAAAATGATAAGCTAGTAATATCGCAATAGGGACTGTATGGCAAACTGATAACAGGTTCAGTTATTACTCTAGGTATCTGCCAAAAAGGACTGCAGCATCCACCCACTTTACAACACAGTACAGTATCAGCAATGCATTTATCTACTGTGGGAGTAGAACCCACAGCCTTCTGCATCAAAAGCAAGTACACTACCTGTTGTGCTATTAACAATGAAAGCAGACTCGGAATAAGTAGCACTAAAGTTTTGTTCCCCTGCAGCTCTCAGCTCCTTGTAAAATCTACTCGACACACAGTTGTATCTCTGAACTTTGCAGCACAAGAAATCAGGAAAAAGCCGAAATTTATGGGGGGGGGGGGGGGGGACAAAAACCCAAAAACCAGGGACACATTTTAAACATTGATTGTACAATGTTGGAAAGTTGCTAGAATAAAATGCTGTGTTACCACCATACATTTCACTGCCACGTCTTTAACCCAGGGGACCCTGTGCAAAACAGTCAGAGAAACATACCACTATGCCAAATCAGCTGTTTTGTGAAAGAGAGGAAGACAAACTTAAATGGCTCCCATTTAGTGAATTCAGTTCTCACCATAGCTGTCAACCTCTTGGCACAAAACACCTGAACAAGGCCAATAATGGGGGAATACAGCCACCAAGCATATTCAGTGAATTCAGTTCTCACCATAGCTCTCAACCTCTTAGCAAAAAACATGTGAACAAAGCCAGTAATGGGGGGGAATACAGCCCCCAAACATTCAATGAATTCAGTTCTCACCATAGATAGCTCTCAACCTTAGCACAAAATACCTGGACAAAGCCAAGAATGGGGAATACAGTCCCAAAAATAGGGACAAATTTCAAATATCCATGTTATAAACTTAGACATCTGCTAGAATAAACAGTTTTGTGTTACCATGTACTTTCTGAAGAATATGAAGTCTGAAATTCAGATGCTTGTTATTTTTAAACATTTAACCAGGAAACTAGTCTGACTTGGAACAAAAGACAATTTTCAGCAGAGCAGGGAGAAACTCCCGACACATCTTTGTAAGATGGGAAGACATGCAGACTCCACACAGAAGGCACCCCAGCCAAGAATCAAACCAGAGAACCTGTAGCTGTCAGGCAGCAATGCTACCAGTGCACTACTGCACTACAGACTTTGCAAGGAAAAATGTAGATACAGAAACCACAGATTTTATGAGGAACAGAGCAAATATGAGGCAAAAATCTGCAATTTTTTTTTAAGAAATGGTGGTGGATAGGGAATTCAGGTCCTTGCCACCTGCATCCAAGGTACAGGGTTCAAGCCTGAGTATCTCTACCCACCACTATTTGTTCTCCCTAGCCACCAGTATATAGCAGCTGGGGCATTACACACACACACACCTTTGTCCATGTCACGAAGCCTTCACCTACCCATTTCATGAACAGAACATACTCCATGTGTACGAAGCCTTCACCTACCCGTTTCACGAACATAATCCATGTGTACGAAGCCCATCCAGCCAGTGACCATTTGCCCAGCAGTATAATCCACGAGCTCTCAGCTCACCCCTCATTGGTTCTGCCTGCAGGGGAAGCAGTCCGGAGCACCTCTGTTCTGTGCGGTCGTCACCACACAGATTCCTGGGTATCTCACAGCACAGATTGCTGGGTACCTCTTTGTCTGCATCCGGACTGAGTTCCCCAATGTGTCCGCGCAGTAGAGTCGGGACTCGTGATTTTTTGTTTCACAGATTTTTTTTTCTTTTGTTTTTTTCTAGGTGGGAGGGCTGCAGTCCGGCAGTCCAATAGCACGAGCCTCCCCTGAAACACTGATGTTAATAAAGATCATTCTACTCAGTTTAAATCATTTGACAAAGAAAGGCATGATCAGCACTAAAATGTCACTTAATCAATACAATTCATTTTTATTTTGGTAGAAATCAGGGTATTACCTGAAGAAAATGGACAACTTGCTTCTGAACAAAGAAATCTGGCCCCTTGTGTATATTTGGTTTGCATTGTCTTTGCTAGTACCACTCCTTCAATCACATAAAATCTCTGGGATTTAAAGTTTCTTGGAAACTCACAAAGATTAAGGAAGTACTCTGGAAGAGGAGGCAAGTGTGTAGGCTTCAGGATGACAAAAACCTATGAAAAAGACAAAAACTGTCCAGTAAAAATTAATTTTTGTGCTCTGATTTTGCACAATTTTAGCAATGTTTAAGTCTTACAATGCATATTATTCTTATGTCAAATAAGAAGAATACAATAATATGGGAAGGGAAAATTAAATTTCTTTTTCAGGTATGCTAGGAGTCCAGATGCTGGATTTATTTGCATACTTGTAAGTTGGTCTGGAAGTCACAACAGGCACAACAAAGGTGCCTACTTTTCAGAGGAGACTGGAGAACACAATACTGGGCAAGTGGCTGGGGCATATTAGAATTCTGAGCAGCTAGATGATAAATATTGAAATGCTAGTGACAAATCAGTAATGCCAACAGTGTTGACAATCACACGTATCAAATTAGGAACTTCAGATGCATAAGTGTTTGTGTGAATCTATCACTTTAAATAACAAGAAAAAAGGAAATGCAAAACACAAGCATAAACATGCATAAGGCTTAGTAACATGCAGTACTATATCAACATATTTTTTTCTGAAATAGCTGTTGGACAAAGTTTCTAACACTGATTACTACTGGAATCTAACTATCTTTTTACCCTTGAACATACCTCTCAACTGTCCAGAATTTTGCAGACTGTCCAGATTTATGCTTCATGTTTTTTGTCTGTTCC
This sequence comes from Protopterus annectens, assembly GCF_019279795.1. Lineage (NCBI taxonomy): Eukaryota > Metazoa > Chordata > Ceratodontiformes > Protopteridae > Protopterus > Protopterus annectens. Next base: position 1,333,530,557 of record NC_056732.1, read on the forward strand.
TTATACAATTTGTGGTTTTCTGTCAAATAACTGAAAATTGAAAAAAGTAAATAATGACAGACATTTGAGTTTTACATCCTTCAGAAAATACATACTAATACAAATAATGTTTTTCTAACAACTTTCTAAGAGTGACATTCAAAATCTCCGAATATGAGGCTTTTGCCACTCCTTAGTTTTGGTTTTGTCCAAATTCTTGCTTTCAAAGCATCTTATTAAAAATGACTAAATGCCATACAAACATAACAGCAGTGCTTCAGAAGTTATAAAAAAAGAAGTTATGTACTTACCATAATGTTCCACCTGTGTTGTCCATTTTCATTCTTCCTCAATGATTGGGTTCGGATCTGACCTTTGAATCTGACTCGGACGCATTTTACAGCTCGTGTAACACAGAAAGCTGTTAAGCTCCTCTCGCCCATAATGCATTAGTCCCTACTGCACATCAGATCTTGTTTGCTGACTTTAGTGAATAAAGGAAAATTGTCTACACCTGGAGTCTCAAACAAAGGAACATTAGCATCTTCTGATCCTTCCAAAAGTTAAACTGGTAAGGGATTGGAGATAGTGAAGTTGAGGAAGAATGAAAACGGACAACATAGCTGAAACATGGTAAGTACATAACTTCTTTATCTGATGTTGTCATTTTCATTCACTCTTCAAAGACAGGGACAAGTCCCCATCTACCTCAGTCTCGGGAGGACTCTAAGGAATGATGACCCTGAGCACCACTGAGCTGAAGGCTGTTCTTCCCCTAGAGACCAGATCTAATTTGAAATGAGCAATAAATGAATGTTGTACCTCACCTGTTGAGGAACTAGCTCCTTCATTAAAAATTGTAGCTAAAACTCCAGAATTTTGGAATTGGTGCAGAAAAAAAAGGATCAATATTTTTTTTTCAATGCCCGAAAACAAATCTTTTCCATTTGTTTCTGTAAAGTTTTCTAGTGGAAGCTTTGTGTGATGATAAGAGAATGTGACAGACAGGCGAGGACAGTCTGGGCTATCTAGCTATCAGGGGAATTGGAGAAACCACACAGTCAACTTTAGACCGTCTGGGGGTACCATGTCTTTCTGGTGAGACATGAGGTTCAGAATTGGATCCAGATTCCAATGCTGGTGAAGGAAATATGGCCAAAGAAAAGGAAATCAAATTTGACAAGGCCAATAAGGAGCAATGAGGATGACTGTGCTCTTCAATCATGATACTTTATGAAGAAATATGGGTATTAGAAATACTGGGGGAAATGAGTAGACAAGACCAGGGGAGCAATCGTAGAGAAGAGCATCTCTCTGTGACTCACCCTGTTGGAGGATCATGGCATAGAACCTGCGGTGCTTGTTGTTGAGGAGAGGTGTAAAAAGATCACAGTAAGGTTGACCCCATCAATGGAAAATCTTTTCTGCTACTTTCATGTTGAGAGACCACTCATGAGGCAGTAGAATGGACATGCTCAGCTTGTCTGCTTTCATGCTGGATTTCCCTGGGATGTGCACTGCTAGCAGAAGTCAGTTGGATGACACTACTCATTACCAAACTCTCACAGCTTCTTGACAAAGGAGGTAAGATTTGGTTCCTCCTTGCTTGTTAATGTACCAAACCACTGACATATTGTCCATCTGAATCACAGTGGTCCAAGAAGGGAAGAGTGTCTTGAAAGGCCTGCAATGCTAGGAGAACAGCTGTCATCTTTAGGACATTTTCCAAATTTCAGCTGAATACCACAAATCTATTAATTACCTTTATTTTTAAATTAATATTATTTTGTTTGTTCTCTCCACTGTAACTGTTGATGTGCCGCATACCATTGTAAAAACATGTCTTTTGTAATTTGTGGATACTGATCATGTCTAACTAAATGTATCTGTAATTTTTCTTTGTGGAGCTTTTCTCCCTGGGCCTCTGCTGAAAAAGGGCCTTTTAGGCTAAATCAGACACCCCCGGTTAACAAATGTAAAGTAATAAAATAAAAATGTATATGCATATTGGCTTCTTCAGGAGACCACATGCCTTCGACTGTCTTTCCCAAGAAGCAGCCCCCTCACCCTATTTGAGAATTGTCCATGGTCACTATGGCCTTCAGCTGAGAAAGAGTGAAGAGGTGACCTTGAAGAACTTGATCGCAGTAAATCCACCAAAGGAGATACTTTTTGCATTATTGAGTTATCTTGACCTGGGTTGATAGAGACCAGTGGGGAATATACCACTGAGTTGCTAGGGTCCACTAAAGGATTCTCATGTGCTATATTACTAATGGAGCCAGAACTATTGCAACAGATATTGACCCCAATGCTTGAAGGATCATTCAAGCCAAGAGAGAAGAATTTTGAATGGTATTTTTGACCTGGAACCATATTGTTTGAACCCTTGGAAGAGGAAAAAGGCTGTCAAGGAAGATGTGTTGAACAAAGGCCCTCTGAACTGCAATATCTGAGTTGGTGCTAGTTGAGATGTGTTATGAATGATAATAATTCCTAGGTGAGAGCATAACTGGAGTACATGATCTCATGCTTTGATCACTAAATAAGGGAACACCCAGAATCCCTGCAGTCTCAAGTCAGCTGCTACCACTGCCATGTATTTGTTGAGCACCCTAGGAGTGGTGGTGAGATCAAAGGGCAGAGCTCTGAACTGGTAGTGACAGTCTCCCAGACAGAAGTGAAGGTACCTTCTAGATTGTCTATTCATTTTGATATGATAGTACACATCCTGAAGATCTGCAGAGCACATACAGTTGTCCTGTTGCAGAAATGGCAGAATAAACTGAACCATGACCATCTGGAACTTTGTGTGCTGAACTGACTTGTTCAGATTGCTAAGATTCAGAATTGATCTCCAGGCTCCTCTTTTCTTTGGCACTAAAAAGAATCCTGAGTAAGTTCCAGTCTCTTTCTGGTCTTGGCGGACATCATGGATGCCTCTTTTTCCTAGCAGCTTTTTTGTTTATAGTGCCGCTGCTTTCCTCTGACTGGGTGGAAAGTTGGGAATTTTGTTTACTGTACAGGGAGGGGGAAGGAAAAAGGGAATTATATAACCTCTCGAAATAATCTTCTGCACCCATAAATCTGATGCAGAGATAAATGACCCCCAACTGCCTCCAGAGATGGACAGTCAGGCCTCCTACCAGGAGCACTGGTGGGATCTGTCAGAGACGGTATCTCTAGATCCTTGGACCTGCGGGCTGCCTCTGCCATGTGGACGGTGTCCTCCATTGGAGTTCTTCCCTCTGCCTCTGGAGGAACTGTCTCCATGTGAATATTGAAAGGGACCCTGGGACTTTTTGAACTACATTTTTCAACCACCCCGTTGATTCCTGTAAAAGGTTCTTTGGGGGTTGAAAAACGTACACCCACAGCAGACCAGATTTTACCTTCCTGCTCACACCTGGATAGTGTGTCTTTAACCTTGGGGCAAAAATAGTGAACTTCCATCAAAAAGAGCATTGATGAAGGAAGAATTGAAGTCATCCGCAAAATCACACAGGTGCATCCAGGCACGCCTTCTAATGGAAATGCCTGAACCTGCCACCCATGAGGTAGCTTCAGCTGCATATGAAATGAGCCTAGTGGACAAATTTGAAATGGACTGAAGGGTAGTCAGTTGTGAGGCAATAGAACTTTTTGCCTCAGAAGTAAATGTCCCTGACAGGGATTTGGTGAGTCCTTTAATCACTTCCCACTGAAGTCTAGTAAAGTGTGCTAAATAGTTCAGTGACCAAAGTGCAAAGGCTGCTGAAGCATTAACATGCTTCTCAAATCTGTCCATCATCCTAGACTCCCTGTTAGGAGGATGAATAGAGGTAATTTGTTCCAGAAGTTCCTTATTTGTGACCGCTGCTACAACCATGGCACCAATAGGTACTCCTTTACTCCAAAACTCTCTTTCCTTAAGTGGTGCCAGAATCCTGTCCAGTCTTTTGGAGACTGGCTCAATGGAGTCAGGTTCCTTCCATGCCCATCAAGAGATCAAATCAATGAGCTCACTTGCGGGCAGAGTGACCCAGGAGGCAGATGGGCTCAACCAAAGGCTTCCAGGAATACTGATTCCTCTTAGGAAGGTTACTGATTCCTCTTAGGAAGGGTTGTTAGCAGACCAGCCACCCCTTTTTTTGAGGATCTCTAGGATTTCTCCAAAGGAGACATCATCAGGTGTTGATCTTGGGGACCCTTCTCCCTCTTCAAAATCAGTATCTTCTGTGACATACTCTTAAGGAGAGTCTAAGTGCCTCCTTTTACAATTTATCTTCCTAGGGAATTCTTCAGCAGTGCATTCCTGAGACGTATTGGAAGAAATCAATATACCTTGAGGTGTAGCCTGGAGACTTTAAGCTGGCTGCTCTTGTAGAGTAGGATGTTGAGGCTCTTGACATAAAGACAACTGAGTCTGGGAAGTGGGAGCCATGGAAGGTAGATGCATCCTTTCTCTTGGAGCACAGAAAACTCTCTCCACTACCTCGAAGGCAGAATGCACCAGTGAGAAAAAGCTAATGGCTCCAAAAAGACATGTTTCCAAACTATCAATTCCTTCTGACAAACCACTCAAAGCATGGGTCGGAGCTGAGCAAACCTCTCAACTGTCCAGATTTTTGCAGAATGCCCAGCTTCTTGCCTCATATTTTTGGTTTGTTTCTCATACAATTGTGGTTTCTGGCAAATCATCAAGGACTGAAATCAGAAAATATTAGCTGAGAATTGAGTTTCAGACTTCATATCCTTTATAAAATTCACGCTAATGCAAAACCTGATATTCTTCCAACTTTTTAAGTCTGTAAAAGCAATATTTAAAAAATGTCCCTATTTTCGGGCCTTTGTCCCCCATTCTTTGTGGCTTTGTCCAGATTTTTTGCTCTAAGAAGTTGAGCGGCATGGAGCTGAGCTGTAAAGGGCTGAATCCCTGAGGGGCAGAGATGACTCTGACAATCTTGGAGTTGACTCTAACACCTCAGATCTGGTGCCTACAGCTCCAAGTGTTATCTGTCACTGACATGCTTGGAGCCGATCCACTCAGAGACAGTACCGGAGTAGAAGACATGATGAACTTTGGATCCGATATGGACAGATCTGGGATTCCCAGTTCCAACTGCTCTGAATCCAAAATTGAATTGGAGAAGGAGACAAAACTGGTGGAGTAGTACTTATGAAAGTCTCCTGACTCGATGGTGTAGGAGCCAGGAAAAACCCCATTTGAATTTGCGTCAAGAGAAATTTCCTCATCTACTTCAGTCAAACTTCTATAGGATCAAGAAGATAACACAATGGAGGAGGTCCTGGAGTGGTGGCATCTCTCCAGGAATGGGGATGGGAGACAGGAGGGGACAGGATCCAGAAATGAAGCATATCGAGTCCAAGGAAGCTTCTTTGAATCCAAGTGGGTTGAATCCGACAATGTGGATCTGGCATCAGAAGCTGCAGGATCTGAGGGTTTCGCCTTTGGATACAACAAAGTTGGATCTGATGGTTTAGATAATTTTTGAGCTGGTTCTGCACCAGTAGCTGAGGTCAGAACAGAAGATGCAGAAGAGTCCAAAGGAAGTTTCTTTGCCTATTTTTTCTACATCTTTTGGGGGGGTTTGAACCTCAACTACTGTCTGAGATATAGAAAGAAGTAAACCTTTAACATAAGTTTATTTTTCCAATCTACTAAGGCCCATGGATTAAAAGCCTTACATATTTCACAGGACAAATTCAAATGAGCCTGGCCATGACAGTAGGCGCATGAATCATGTGTGTCTGATAAAGGTATCTTGTGGCCACAGGCCTTACATTTCTTAAAACCTGATGGTTTTTCAGCCATTTGTAAAGGGTAAACTATATATAAAATCTACTTTTTTACTCACAACTACAGCAAAGCTCAAGAGTTAACTGCAACTGAGTCCATATGTGAAGGTGACAAACAAGATCTGGGGGTATGGAAGGGGACTAATGCATTATCGGTAAAAGAGGAGCTCTAGAGCTTTCAGTGTTCCACAAGCTGTAAAAAGAGGCTGAGTCAGATTTAAGGGTTAGATCCAAACCCAATCATTGAGGAATGAATGAAAATGACAACATCAGATCTAATAAATATCTTTATAATGCAGGATGGGATTCATAGACTACGGAGTGCTGATTCAAGGGGATGATAGAACCACGGCCATCAACAATTGGTTGCACTGGTGGTTGGTCTTTATTTTTATGTATCTTAGGCAAACCAAACATATTGGGGATCTTAGGATGCATCACATTTAGATAGTTATAGCCATCAATCAAAATTTGTTGCTCAGTACATAAGTCATTTAGATTTCCTTTTATCCTATTGTATGCAAGACTGCACTCATCCACAGATACCTCCTTGTAGTTGTCTGATGCAAAAATGAACCTAATTTTCATATTATGTTTACACTTATTCATCACGACCAACCCACCCCCTTTATCAGGTTGTATGGTCCTGATTTCTTTGTTGCTTCAAAAAGCATTTAATCTCACTGTTTCTTTCTAGAAATATTATATTCTAAAGTATGGTTTCTTACCTTTTGATCGAAGCGTGCCAAGTTATGTATATCCAGCTCACAGATTTTTTTCGAAACAGTTAATCACAGGGTGAATCGGGGAATTATAAGTGCTGGATGACCTTAGTGGTTGCATGTCTAATCCCACAGAAGCATCACCATGAAATTTAATTTTTTGGAATATTACTTAAGATCCATGAGTGTGTTTGCAACATCTATATGCCTATTAGGTACAAAGGGTAGACCTCAAGCAAATAAATCCCCATGGTAAGCATCAATGTTAACAGATGAAAAATTATAGACAGTAAAATCACTGGTGGAATTCATCACAGTGGTACATGGGAGTAGAATACATGTAGTAACTTCAGGGATTGAACTTAATTTCACTTCTTGTAATTCAGACACCCATTCTGTCTCCTGGTTCCTACTCTTCAATTTTGTTGTGTTGTATTTGAGTTCTGCCTGGGAAAATTCCTGTTGTTCCTTTGGTTGGATGGAATATTGATTCTTGATCCTTTCTGACATGCAGAGAACTGGAGTGTTCCCATGTCCTAAAACATCGGCCTGATTTTCCTAGTCCAACAAATTATCCATCACATCCTGTCTCAGGTTGGTTTGCTCATCACTCGATGCATGAGTATTAGCACTGGCACTGAATCTGATACTCCATGCTTGCAATGGTGGGGGTACACCTTCTTTTCTTTATATTCATGTCTATCCCTCTCAAGCTTCTTAAATTTACGGGAATGAATATTTCAGATCTGTTCATCAATACTCCTGAAAATATAGATGTGCTCATATTTAAATGGGTGCTAGAGAGAAAGCTAAACTCGAACGAGGTATATGTAATTCGTTTATTAAATCCACACAATGCAGCCGATACACTACATAAATTGTGTGGATTTAATAAATGAATTACATATACCTCATTAGAGTTTAGCTTTCTCTCTAGCACTCTTTTCTTGAATTATTGGTTACTTTTGAGTGCTTTTTCACATTGGTGTTGTTCATATTTAAATGGTTCATATTGTAAATCATGAATAATTGAAGTATTCAAGATTTCTAGATCCCCCATGATTTCATCAATTAATTTATTATTGTATCTTACAATTTATTTATTTATTTTACGTTTGTTGACCGGGCTAGTCTAACTAGATATATGTCCATTTTCAGTAGAGGCCCGAGGAGAAAAGCTCCGAGACAATAACAAGGACAGAAAAAAAGAAACATTTATACAAATAATCCGCAAGAAATAGCAATTACAAAAATTAATTGTATAGCCCCAAGGAAAAAAAGTTAACTACAAGAATAATTACATGAGTAAACAATTGATTGCCAGTAAAAATAAACATTTTTTTTTTTGACAGCCAAAAAAAGAAAAAAAAAATAGTTCTAGTTCAGTTTCAGTAAGCATAAAAATACAAAAATAAAAATAGCATAGTGGGGCGATACAAAAAAAGAGAGCAAGAAGTTTAAACATGCCATATATGGAAGGTAGAGGAGTTTCAGCAAAAGAAATCTAGTTTGAGAGTTAGAGTAGAAAGAGGAGAAATAGGTATCAGTCAGGCTGAGAGCAGGGGCAAAGCCATTTGGTTTTAATGAAGTTTTTCAGCTGATTCTTGAAAAGGTTGGTGGAGGTAAGGGATTTGATCTCAGTTGGAAGTTTGTTCCAGGAATTGCCAACTGCATTTGAGAATAGGCAGTCACCAGCTTTGTTAAAGGATTTGGTAGTGGCGACTTGTAGTTTTTTAGCTGATCTTAGGGTAGGAAGGTTTTTATAAGAATTTACTAGGTTACATAGTATGGGAGTGTTTGAAGGATGATGTAAAATCTTGTGAATAAAAATGAGTTGCTAGTAAACTAGTTGGTTTTGTACTTCCAGCCATCCGAGATGTCTAAGGTTAAGGCAGTGGTGAGTACGGAAGGGGACACCAGTGGCAAATTTAGCTATGTTGTTGTAGGTGGTTGCTAGTTTATTTAGATTAGTTTTGGATAGGTTGGTATATATAGGTGAGGCATAGAGTAGGGTGGAAATAAGGTGGGTTTGGGCAATAGAGATCTTTGCTGACTCTGTAAGAAATGGTCTGATTCTGTAGAGGAATCCAAGTTTTTTATTTATGATTTAATACTAGCATTAATGTGTGAGTCAAAGGTGAGATGGTTATCTATCAATACACCGAGGAGTTTGGTGGTGGTTTCAGGGGCTTATTAATGTGCCATTGTTTGATTTTACTGTGAATTGATAGAGGGGGATTTCTGTGTGGGAGTAAATAGCAGTAATTTAGTTTTTTTAGCTGTTCAGGAGGAGACAACGTTGATGGAACCAGTTTTCCACTAAAGTAAGGACAGTTTGTGTGTTAGCCTGTAATTCAGCAGGGGAGGATGTGGCACATACCAGAGTTGAATCATCAGCATATTGTATGCATGTAGTTTGTGGAAGGGAAGTTTTTAGATCATTAATGAAAATTGTGAAAAGGAGAGGTCCAAGAATGGATCCTTGAGGGACTCCAAGGGTGATAGGAAGCTGAGAAGATAGAGTGTTTTCCCAGAGTACTGCTTGTTTCTTGTTTTCAAGGTAGGATTGGAACCAATTTACTAGTTGATGATCAAGGAAAGTGATTCAAGTATACTTAATAGTATTTGGTGGTTAACCATATCAAAGGCCTTTGAGAGATCTATGAAAAGAGCAGAAGATAGAAGGTTAGTATTCCTGTTTTTATTAATGCTATCTGTAAAGGATAGAAGAGCTGTTGTGGTACTATGGTGAGGCCTGAAACCATGCTGGCAGTCAACTAGAAGGCTGTTTTGTAGGAGATACTGAAGTAATTGCTGATGGATGCATCGCTCCATAATTTTTGCAAGGGGGGAGAGAAGGGCTATTGGGCGGAAGTTAGATAATTCATTTGAGGTACCTCCCTTATGCAGAGGGATGATATGGGAGATTTTCCAGATGGATGGGACATAAGATTCAGAGATGGTTCTGTTTATTAGGATAGAAATAGGGTAGGCAAGTACACCAGCTGCGACTTGCAGGAATTCAGCTGGGAGCAGGTCAGCTGATGGTGTACAAGGTTTTAGTTTAAGAAGCAAGGAGTGTATCAAAGATGTTGGGACAGGTTGAAGGTTAAAAGGCTGGGGTAATTTGGTTAGTGAGGGAAATTTAGTGGTGGAAGTAGGTGGTAAGGTGGTTGCTAGTGCTTGGACTGTTTCAGAGAAATATTTATTAAAGGTGTTGGCTATATGGCTGGGAGAGGTTTGGGTTAGGTTTGAGGGGGTAGGTGCTTTGGACTGTCCTGGGTGGAGTAATTTGTTGATACCTGACCAAAACTTTTGTGGATTTTTTTGTTGGTTTTGTTGGAATTTGAGGTAGAAGTTTTTTTTTGTCAAGGATTATGGATTTTTTTGTGGAATTACGAATTTGTCTAAAGTTTAGGTGATCTATTGGGTTTCTAGTTTTTCTCCATTTGGACCAGAGTTTGTTCCTTAATTGCATGTTTAGCCTTGTGTCCTTAGACAGCCAGGGGGCTGGTTTATTTTTTGCTCTGACAGTACAAGTGGGAGCATGTTGCTCAAGGATCTGCAAGAATGTTTTGTTAAAGTGTGAAATGGCTTTGTCAAGAGGTAGGTATTTTAGGGTGACCAGTTGCAAGCTTTAAGCTCAGCTTGAAAATTACTTGGGTTGAAATATTTTTTGTTTCTGGTAGTTCTAAAAGCTATTAGATTATGAAAGTGGGTCTTTTGCCTAGTGATGTAAGTAAGAGAATGGTCACTAATATTGTCAGGGAGTATACCTGTTTGATAAAGATGGGGGTCCTTATTTACTAGAATCCAATCTAAGGTAGTTTGTTTTTTGTTAGGTTTGTGGATCCTGGTTGGGAAGGTAATGGTTTGGTGGAAGCCAAATAGGTTTATATGCGTAGTGGGAGTGGGAGATGTACAGCTATTCCAATCAATATTAAAGTCACCAAGGAGTATGGTTTCTTGTGGTAGGGATATTGAAAGCCAGTTTAGGGTATTTTCGAGAGTACTAATATTGTTCCCAGGGGGGATGTAAGAGCAGATAATGTATATTGATTTTTTAGCATTAATTTGGAGCTTCAAGGTTAAAATTTCAGAGTTATTAGGAGGAGGAGGTTGCATATCTAATGATGTGATCTTCCGTTCAGATTTGAACAGTATAGCTACTCCACCTCCCTTTTTATTTAAACGGTCTAGTCTGAGAATGTTATAGCCTGGAGGGACAATGTCATTATCTTTCGTTGTAGGTTTAAGCCATGTTTCAGTAAGGCATAAGATGTCAAAGGAATAGATGTCTAATAGGGCATGTAGTTGGGTTATTTTGTTATTAACACTTCTTATATTGAGTTGACCTATAAGTAGAGAGTTAGGGCTTATTAGGTCATTTAGGGGAGTGGTAGTAGGGGCTAATAGAGTATTTGGGGTGGAGAAATTAGGACCAGGGTTTGGGTGAATGTCACCGTGTAGAAGTAAGCAATTATGAGGGTTAAGTGATAGTTTAAACAATTTATAAAGAGAGAGGTGTCCTTTTTTCATTTGTAGGTATTTAATATGGGTTAGTGTATGAAACTGTGACAGAATGAAGGATGAATAGGATGTTATGTTACAGTGTGTAAGAGAGGTGCTATCTGTCTTGGGAGATGAAAATATGTAGCAAAGGCTGAGAATTCATAGGAAGTAAGGCAATGAGTTGTAAGTAATAAGGTGAGCCCAATGGATAAGAAAAGAATGTTGAGGAAAAAAGGCTGATGATGATTATACATAGTTAGAGGTGTAGGGTGTGGAGGTTTGGCTAAAAAAAGAAAAAGAAATTTTGAAGTGTAGTTATGATAAGTGGAGTGGTTAGGGAAAATAGATAAGAGTGGGTGTGGAAGGTTATGGCTAAGTAAAAGGTGAACAGGTGTGTTAATTGATATGGAGTTTGTGAAGAGAGGTAATTGGTAGATTAGGGCTGAGGGTGTGGTTAGGGAAGTATAAGGTCAAGTGCACTGGTGGTCGGTGGGAATTGGGGGTAGGGTAGGGGAGCGGAGTGAACCCGCAGGGCGAACGGAGCAGGTAGAGACAAGACGAGTGTTTGGCATCAAGTGAGAAAACAATCAGTCAGAGAAATGCTTAAAGCTTGAGGGAGAGATAAGTTTACTGGTCTGAATAAAGTCAAGAAAATGCTATAGTGGTGGCAGTAAGAGAGACAGACAGTTTACTAAGGGAAAATGATAGTAGAAGTAAGAGGGGAAAGATCTAGGCAGAGGGAATGGCCTTAAGGAGGTGTAAGGAAAAAGATAAGTAAGAGATTCCTATATGTCTGGAAAGAAAAAAGACTATATAGGGAGACACAGAATTGCAGGCAGTACAACAGAATTTATACAGAGAGTAAAGCGGCAGATAGTAGAGAGGGGGATAAGGCTGCTGGCTAACCTAGGTTTGGAAGTGTACCTTAGTCTGCTAGCAAGTAGTAATTACTATAAACACATAGTAGTCAGGTTTGTAGGAAAAATTACATACTTTCAGACTTCCTTTCTTGGAAGGTACAGAGATTTGAGGTAGATTAGATGAGGCAGTAAGAGAGTAATTACTGGGTTCCTTTACTTCAGGCAGTGTGATTTGCTTCCTACAATCATGTCCATATACTCCATCTCATGTCTATCAAACATATTCATGAGTTCATGATGTAAATCAGAGTTAGGTATGAGTCCAGTCAGGAAGTGCCACATGCGTAGGCCTTTCGGTACTACATGTGCCTTCATACATTCTTTAAAATACACATTATCCAGCTGTATTTTTTTTTTACTTTCATAATTTATAATCCAGTTCAGACAGTTTTTATTCAAAATTGCCACACCCCCCCCACCTGAGATTCCATAAATAACACTTCAGAATGTAACCAGTCACCCAGTGAAGGGGGCTGAGACAAAACTTGTCCCCCATGGTTTAACTCATTACATCTGTGATGCCTCCAGGTGCATCTGCAGTTAACTCCTACTGACACCTCTAGGTGTTACATATTCCTTGTTTATATTTGCATCAATAACTCAAAACCCATCCTATGTACAAGGTTTTAAAAAAATTCATCTTAAAGCTTACACAATAGTAAACTCAACTGCACTAATATTTGACCATTGTCTAGTACAGGTAAATAGATATTAACTGTTGTTTTTAATGCATATAGATATAATTTTCACATTCTTTCTAAATATCTCAACAACCAAATAACACAGATAGAATTCCTTAGCCTCATATGAAAGCTCTCAGCTAGATGAATAAAATGCTGCTGACAGTATGTATGTAGCTTGAGTGGTTGCTGAGATATTGTAAGTTGTTTACAAACTATTACAATGTAATAGTTACTGTATTTACTATGACTTATACATTTGGTTTAAGACCTAGAACTTAAAGAATGCTACTACTATAAAAATAGTTTGTGCTTAAGATTTTGTCATTTATACTTCTTTCATAATCCCTATAGTTCCAGAGATATGAAGATTTGTTTGAAATGTGAGGAGATAATTTGATTCTGTCAAAAGGCTTTGGCTCCACCCATTGGAAGTTACAGTGCAAACTTCCTGAGCTCCATTGGAGTGAATGAGTTAAAGAACCAGAAGATTCATTAATAATGTTCAAAGTTAATATATATGAAGTGTACCTCTGTTTGAAAGTCCAGTATTATTAGCAGCTGAGTAAAAGCAACCAGAATTCAAGTGCGAGTTCCTGGAGGCACCAGGAAATTAATTCTGTGTTGGCGGTACTCTAACTGCATTTAAATGAGCTGCTGGAAGATTATCCACCTTCTGTGAGAGTTGTTGGATGGTAAAGTCAAATCGCCCACCGTTTGTGTTGTCTGTAAATCCAACAAACAGGAAGAAATTTGTGAAGAAACTGCAGTTTGCGTTCCAGCAGGCATAATGCAAAATCCCCCATATATTTGGTTGCCTAAGATGCATAAAAATAAAGAACAACCACCAATGGGACCAACTGGTGAAAGCTGTGGTTCTATCACCCACCCCTTGGCCAAGTTCTTGGACACTAGATTAAAAAGTTTGGTCACCCAGGAGCCACATTTGCCATGATTCATGTCAATTTTTACAAAAAATTGAATGACCTTCCATTTAAAGACACATATATCTTTATCACTGTGGATGTCAAGGACTTGTATTGAGTCATTCCCCACAATTAAGGACTGGAATGGTTTTTTGAATTTTTGTTAAATATACCATAAGACCAAATTAATGTCTATGTCAGTTTATTGGAGATTGTACTGAAAAATATTTTTTGTTAAATTTGGAGGTGACTTGTTCTTGCAACAAGCAGGACAGCCATGGATGCAGTGTGTGGGGATCTTTTTGCCAACATTATCATGATACAATGTGAGAAAAAGTTTCCATTTAATTTCCCTTTTTTTGCATCATGTAGATTTTACACATGCTTTTTGGATGATATTTTCATCCTGTGGGATGGAGAAGTTCCTAACATCTCCCATTTTTTGTCATATATTAATCAAACAACCAAGTTTCTTGCATTCACTCACAAGAGTAATGATGTACATATAGCTTACCTGGATATATGACTGGCCAAGGACAATGCAAACAGAAGATTCACCTCCAAACTCTATAGGAAACCCATGTATTCAAACAGTTTTCTTCATTTTGACAGTTTGTACCCTATAACACAGAAAAGGGCATTGGTCAAGGACCAGTTTGTGAGGGCAGCCCGAATGACCATGGAAGATACTGCCTTTTAGGATGAATGCATATTGCTGAAAAACATGTTTTTAAAATGTGGCTATCCTACAAAATTTGTAGACAACTTGATGCTAGAGGTGATTAATAAACATAAGTCTCATCATTTTGTGCCAATTTTGGGAGGCCCTTGCTTTACTAACACAGGAAGTAAGGAAGTCCTAGATGGTGGGGGTACAATATCAATGCCTCCCACAGCCGAGACTAGGAAAACAATCACAGAAACCTTTAGGAATTCTTTTATTACAACTTATTCTACTGAAGATCTCTCCGTGAAATCTATCCTGGAAACAAATTGGTCTCTTCTTCTACAAGATAATACCATTCGTGATTATGTGGGGTCGGGTCTACGAATGGTGTTCAAAAGGGGCAGGAATTTGCAAACAACATTAGAACACAGATGGTCCAAATACCAGCACAGACAAAACGTTGAATTTATGGAGATGAAAAAATGTGGTTGTTGTCCCTACTGCCCCAATATTCTGGTGTGCCATGAAATTACATTGAACAACCAGGTGGTTGCTATAAAAAACAGATTCAATTGTTTTACAACAAAGGTGGTATTCTGCACACTATGTATGTTCTGCCCCTGTTTCTAGATAGAAAAATGGACAGGAGACTGAGGGACAGAATATACGGTCATTTGCAGTATATGAAATCAAAATGAGAAAAGAGACTAACACATAAAATGTTATCTACACCATACCTTCAAATTTTGCATTTTGGAACAAATGCTTTCTAGTAATAATGAAAGTCTATGGACATTATTACTGGAAAAACATGAATTATATTAGCACTTGCATTTGAATGCCAGTAATTGCCCTGGACTCAATGACTCAATGAACATGTTTCAATAGCATGTTTACTTGAGTTAAAAGCATTGGAAAGATGAGCCCTAAATATAAGGCATATATTTACATACTTTTGCCTTTATTTTTCTGTCTTATGGGAAATGCATTCTTTTTGTATTTTCTATAGTTTTATTCTTTGTTGGAATTTTTGTAAATAGTATTGGCTCAGTACTGTGCAATGTGAATTTTTTTTAGTGGCTCCTTTAAATTGATGTTTCAGTTCCTGGGGGCTTGGTGGTCATGTGATTGAACACAAAAGATTTAAAATGAGTGTGTGCTTCTAGTATTGTTATCTGATGAAGTTCACGTATTTTTTGAATGAAAGTGCTCCTCTTCCATTGTTTTAAACAAGTTTTTATTTTAAAAGGTTCCAAGTTCTTGTGGATTTTATCTACAGCAGTTTGTTTCCTTGGGCCTTCCATTTGTGTTTCGCCTTATTTTTCCGATCTACTAAGGCCCGTGAATTAAAGGCCTTATATATTTCACAGGACACATTCAAATGAGCCAGGCCTAGATACACAAACCATGTGTGCATGATAAAGATATCTTGTGGCCACAGGCCTTACATTTCTAAAAAAGCTGATGGTTTTTCAGCCATTCGTAAAGGGTAAAATATATATAAAAATTGCTTTTTACTCACAACTACAGCAAGCTCAAGAGCTAACTGCAACAATGTCTATACGTGAAGGTGGCAAACAAGATCTGGGGCATGGTAGAGGACTAATCCATTATAGGTAAAAGAGGAGCTCGAGAGCCTTCAGTGTTCCACGAGCTGTAAAAAGCAGTCAAGTCAGATATGAGGGTCATATCCAAAGCCAATCATTGAGGAATGAATGAAAATGACAACATCAGATCTAATAGGTATCTTCATAACGCAGGTTGGGATTCATAAACAGTGCAGTGCTGATTCAAGGAGGTCACTGAACAAAGAGACATATAATTAATCAGACATGTATTAGGTACTGAATAGCATGGATAGGCTGAGCAAAATACTGCATTATTAAAGAGAAGCAGAGTGCTCATGGGAGAGCAGCACAGGCTTATCTACAGCAAGAGCATTGCTACAGCAGGGCACAGGACCACAGCATATGTGTCACAAGGAGGGCAAACTAGTGTAACCACGTCATTGTATGGTCAAAGGCACATTTAACCACATTTATACTCATCCAGCATAAGAAGGGCAATATAATGGCCATCATTTAGACCACTGTGGATGTGCATAGCAAAGTGCAAACTCAGTTCATCATACAAATGGGAAGGAAAAAGGGTAGAAAGGAAAGTAAGAAAGAGGAAAACAACAAGCAGAGAAAAGCAAACAAGCAAAAAAAAATATGGTATGAAAGGTGAGGTGGAAGGAAGGGTATATTTTATGGAAGACACTCTTTTTTTTATATCTTGAAAATAATAAGGATACATGGGGAAGGTAGTGAAGGAGGGTTGTAAAAGGGACAGTGGGAGATGACCAAGGAGCATGGTCAGACAGACAGACAATGATCAGACAGGAACAGTATTCAAACAAAACATTGGGAGAAAGGGGATGAGCACAAAAATGTAGTGGGTGGAAAATGATGATGCTGAAAAGATGAAGAATGACAAATAATGGAGGAAAAATATCAAAACTGGCAAAGACTATAGTCTTGACATAGTCAGATACCACCTTGACACAGAGGGCAACAAATGGAGGCATTGCTTGGGTAGCCAATGTTATGGGCTGGCAGGTCCCCTGATGGCCTAATGGGCAGGTTCTCCTGGCTGCACTACTTCACAAGCAGTGCCAGAAGGTACTCTACATTGCTAAGGTGGGTATCTAGTTGCTGACACACCTCAGTCACCACAGACTTTGCAACTTGTGCTGGAAAACCATTGCAGTCACTTCTGGACCAGTCTTAGAAGAGGAGCTTTTGTCTCCCCTCCTGAGAAGTGGCCATTGAAGTCAACATTGAACCCTGCAGGTCATGTCCAGCAACAGAACCATCATGTCCCTACTTAGGAGCATTCCTGAAAGTTATTGACACCCCAGTTCCACAGGCTTCAGCCAGTGCAGCTGGAAGTGAGCTTGGACCCTTCTCTTTCTCCACCTCATCTACCACAGACCAGAAGAAGGCTGATGCACTGAGGAAAAAAAGATATGTTAGTAACAAAGTTGCAGTTTTACTGTTGATTGTCAAATATGTCATATACTCCTTACTGCCAAAAGTGTTGTTCTTGCTTTCTCTGACATAACTGCATGCTCTTCTGCATACCAGAAGACAATAGCACTGCAAAAAATTCTTACAGTACATTTCTGGCTGCCTCTCACCAACCCCTGCATCCCACTGTTGATGTAGGTCATGTTGATGCCTCAAGTTACTGCAGAGATGTTGACATTACTCATCAGAAGGACATATGCCACATGTTGCTCTATCAGGCACTACTGAAACCTTCTGTGCAGAAAGAATAAGAAACTCTTGCTGTCCCTAGCATATCAAGGTAGAGCTCATGGCCAATCACTCAGATCCACTTGAGGTGTAAAATTGTAGCCTCGTGCAGCTAGCCTGATGCCACAGAGGAAGGGTATCCATCTGTGTCCCTGGCAACTTGGGTTTGGGAATGGACTTGCACTTGTAAGTGTAGTTCAGTTTGCTCAAGACTTTTTCCACTATCTGTTCCATGTGTGTTTATGTGCTGTAAAAAAACTAAGATGATCCATAAACACATTTACATGCTCCTGCTGTTTAACCTGCTCAAGTCTGACTCCTAAATCATTCTGAATTATGTTTCTATTGACATTAGAAAGACTTTGTTGGGTTCCAGAATCCATTACTTTAAATCTGATAGAGTTGATAGGCAATTTATAAGCAAACAGACAGTTGCAGATAAGAGCAAAATCTTTTTGAAGTTCTTCCTACAGTGCATTAACAGAGGATCATCTTAATACAATGCAAGACTGAACTTTGGAATGCCAAAAGGTAAACCGGTAATAAAAAAGAGGGGTCCAAAGATTGAGCACTGGGGTCACTGTCTTAAAGATATCATCTAAAGCCACATTAGAGCCTGAATGAACACAAAAAAATCTGGTGGTGAGATAGGATGAGAATCGCTGCACCATTAGTTCACTGAGGCCAAAAACAGATAACCTCTCA
Source organism: Protopterus annectens (assembly GCF_019279795.1). NCBI lineage: Eukaryota > Metazoa > Chordata > Ceratodontiformes > Protopteridae > Protopterus > Protopterus annectens. Next base: position 1,333,548,766 of record NC_056732.1, read on the forward strand.
AATAACTGAATATGGTCTGTAGTTTCAATACCTTTTGTAAGGTCAAAGAGCAGAGCTCCAGTAAAAAAAAATCTTTCTCCAGATTGCTATATATCTAATCAGTAACAGAGTACATGGACATTAGATTAAACCCAGTCCTAAACCCATGTTTTTATGGGATAAGTATATATTATTGAGCTATGAATTTGATCACTTGTGTATAAACTGTCCCTTCAAGGATTTCCCCTAGAAGATATAAATTAGCTATTGACCTAAAATCAGTGGCCTCTAATCCAGGATTAAAGGAAAACATTTAACACTTTGTTGAGCAATCTAAATGCATCTATTTTTCTCTTTCTGTTGTGGGCATTACCTGACATCTTGAGCTTGCCTAAGCTTTTGAGCTATCTCATTAATCCTATTACATCTTATAGTAAAGTACTAAACTGCGTGTTGTACCTATCTCCTTCTTTTCTTCCAGTGACTATTTGGTATTGTAAATACATGTTTATAAATCTAGGGACGGAATTGTTTGTTTGTAATTTTGAATTCTATGCAACTCATAAACAAATCAGTGTATAATCATTACTTTTGCATACTTGACCGTGAAACTAGCTAAGAATGTTTAACTTGTTAAACTTTTCTTGTAGCAAATAACTAATATTTTGTCATTTTTTTTTTTTTGCACTTGTCTTAGGCAGTGGCAAAAAAAACAGTTCTGATGAGTCTTTTATTTATTCTAGCTAATAAAGCAAAATAAATAATAATCAAACAGATCAGCAGCTGGACTGATGCGATCAGAGAGCTTAAGCATACATATTTCAGCTCAAATTTATTTTTTAGCTGGGTTACCTTTTGTGTAGTCATACATATGTGCACATGTGCCTGTGTGTGCATCCCCATAACATTGAAATGGATTACAAAGGTAAACAGAAAATGAATAAAATCGGGTGGGTTTGCCAATAATTTTTGAACAGGGTAGACAAAGCTTTAGGATGCAATGCAAAGAACGAACAGAAAAAAAATTCCATCTGCTGATATAGTAAGCTGAAATAGCAGAAGTAACGTAAGCACTTGAAGCACAGTCCTACAGAAATGTTATTTTCTTTTTACATGGATCATCATGACTGAGTCAGAATAACACAAGGTTTCACCTATAATACTTCCCATCAGGTTTCCTTGCTCTTAAAAAAAGCTTACATTGATGAAAAAAGAAGTTATGCACTCACCATAAAGTTCCATCTGTGTTGTCCATTTTCATTCTTCCTGAACAAGTGGGTTCGGATCTGACCCTTGGATCCAATTCAACTGCTTTTTACAGCTTGTGGATACTGGAAATTCTCAAGCTCCTTCCTTACCCACAATGCTCTACTTCCTTACCATACATCAGATCTTGTTTGCTGATCATTTTTTAGAGACTTAGAAATAACCATAATATGAGAAGCCAATATCTGGAGCTGAAAGACAGGAATTAGAAGTTATGTCCTTACCATAACGTTCCATGTGGAGTGTTCATCTCGCCTTTGTTCTTACACCTGGGTTCGGAGCCGATCCTCGGCTCCGTGTCGGCCGCTTGGCAAGCTCTGCATCGAGAAGAAGCTCGAGACCAACCTAACTCCCACAATCCCCCTCTGCCTTTACCTCAGATCTAGTTTGCAAGCAAACCAGAAGTCAACAGAGAGAGTAACACATTCATGCCAAAAACAACATAACTGAAAGAAACACCTATACATATATATATATATACATATATACACAACTACTGCGTAATGCAGAAGCAGGAGAAACCAAACCAGACACCAAACTGGACGTTCTTCCTGAGGGTGGGAGGGTGGGAATGTAAAAACAAAGGCGAGATGAACACTCCACATGGAACGTTATGGTAAGGACATAACTTCTAAATGTGAGAGTGTTCAATCTCGCCGTTTGTTCTTACACCTGGGTAGCGTCCCTAGCTCCATGTTCCTGAGGAACTCACGGGAGAACGTTCTTGAGCACAGTGGAACCAAAGGTTGCCCTGTCCCTAGAAACCCTGTCTACCTTGTAATGAGAAATGAATGTATGTGGTTTAGACCAAGTGGCAGCTGCACAAATAGTGTCTAATGGTAAGCGAGCTGCATGAGCCAGGGATGTAGATACTGATCTTGTAGAGTGCCCCTTGGGTTTGACAGGTAAAGTTTGTTCCGAAGTAGCATAAACAAATATAATGCAATTAGTTAGCCATTTGGAAAGGGTTCGTTTAGTAACTGCTATACCATTCCTGCTGTCTGCAAAGGCTACAAAAAGTTGATCTGTTTTCCTGTGATCCTTTGTTCTATCCAGGTAAAATCGAAGTTGTCTATGAACATCCAACTTGTGTAACATATACTCCAACTTATTGGAGTGGTTTTTGAAAAAGGTAGGGAGCTCAATGGATTGATTAATGTGATTAACGGAGCAAACTTTGGGGAGAAAGGATGGATTAGTGCGAAGAGATACTCTGTCAGAGTGAAAGATCAAATAAGGGTGTTTAATAGAAAGAGCCTGAAGCTCTGACACCCGTCTAGCCGATGTAATGGCCACCAAAAAGAGGGTCTTCCATGACAAATATTTCAATGGACAAGAAGAGGCTGGTTCAAACGGTGGTAGCATCAATTTAGATAATAAAAGGTTCAGATTCCAAGGTGATGTAGGAGTTCTAACTGGTGGTCTAATATGGAAAGATCCTTTCAGAAAGGCCTTACAAAGTCTGTGAGCCATAATAGGAGCCCCACATTCTTCCACATGAAAGTTGGAAATGGCAGCCAATTGCACTCTCAAAGTGGCAGGAGAAGCTCCTTGGTGGAACAATTCGGTTAAAAACTCCAAGATCTTATTTAAGGGAGCTATAACAGGGTCCAATTGCTGTGTATTTGCCCAGTAAACAAAACGCTTCCATTTACTAGTGTAAGTCTTTGTAGTGGAAGCTTTATGAGAAGCCACTAGTATATTCTGAACTGCAGGTGAAAGAAGATCAGACCTGGCTAAGTAGGGAAGCGGAGCAGCCAAGCTGCTAGTTGGAGTGACAGTAGCGAGGGGTGGGGAGCCCCTGACGAGTGGGTCAGTAGATCTGGCTCCGGGTCCAGGATCCAGGGTTTCTGAATGCGGTGTGCCAGAAGAAAGGGAAACCAGAATTGACGAGGCCAGAATGGAGCAATGAGGATAATCATCCTTTGTAGGTTGTTGGCTTTCTGCAGAAACTGTGCAATCAGGGGAAAGGGAGGAAAAGCGTACAGGTGACCCGGGGGCCAATAGTGAACCAGAGCGTCCCTGGGGACTTCCCCTGGAGGGGGTAATAGGGCAAAATAGCTTCTGCATTTGGCGTTCATTGGAGACGCAAAAAGATCGCAGGAAGGCTGGCCCCATTTGCGAAAAATCTCCTTCGCAACTGACTGTTTGAGGGACCACTCGTGAGGCAACAGGATTGCTCTGCTCAACCTGTCGGCTATGACGTTGGATGACCACGGGATGTGCGTTGCAATCAGAAAGCGACCCGTGGACTCCGCCCATTGCCAGATTCTCATGGCCTCTCTGCATAGCTGATAAGACTTGGTTCCCCCTTGTTTGTTTATGTACCAGACTACGGACATGTTGTCCGTCTGAACTGCAATAGTCCCTAGAGGAAGAAGGGGAGCAAAGTGTTGCAACGCTAGAAACACTGCCCTCAACTCTAGAACATTGATGTGCAGATTGTACTCTAAATTGGTCCATTCGCCTTGGACTGTCTGTCCCTGAAAGATGCCCCCCCACCCTATCAGGGAAGCGTCTGTGGTCACCGTAGCTGTCGTGGGTAGCACAAATGGTCTTCCGCTGGAAAGATTGCAAGTCCGGAGCCACCAGGCTAGGTGTGATTTGCATGTGTTTGTGATTAGAATTTCGTGTGTCAGAGGTAGCTGTTGGAACGACCATTGTGCAAACAGTAGCCATTGTAGAACTCTCATGTGCAGTCTTCCCAATGGTATCGCAATGAGAGAAGCTGCCATGAGACCCAAAACCTTCAGAACCAGTTTTGCTGGGGATTTTCTGGATGACAGAAGAAGAGATATGTGGCTTTGTAGTGAGGCTATCCTTTCTGGAGGAAGTCTTAGAATTAAACGATGCGTATCCAATTCTGCTCCTATGAATGAGATATGCTGTGATGGCTGTAGTAAAGATTTTTCGAAATTTATGGAAATTCCGAGATGAACACAAAGCTGCAGTGTGTAATCCCTGGCCTGAATCAGTTGACGCTGGGTGGTGGCAGAAAGGAGCCAGTTGTCCAGATACGGAAACACCTGGAATCCCAGGCGTCTCAAGTGAGACGCTACCACTGCCATGCATTTGGTGAAAACCCTGGGGGCTGAGGTCAGACCAAAGGGCAGGGCTCGAAACTGAAAGTGGCTGACTCCCAGCTGGAAGTGCAAGTGATCCCTGGACGCCCTGGCCATTTTGATGTGGTAGTATGCGTCCTTCAGATCTATTGAGCACATCCAGTCGTCCTTTTGTAAAAATGGAAGGATCGATTGAAGCGTGACCATCTGGAACTTTTCTTTCTTGACGCAGGTATTGAGATTGCTTAGGTCCAGAATCGGCCTCCAGTCCCCTGTCTTTTTTGGAACTAAAAAGAACCTTGAGTAAGTTCCGAATCCTCTTTGGTCCGCTGGGACTGGTTGGATTACTCTTTTTTCTAGCAGCTTTGAAATTTCTATAGCTGCAAGGTCTCGCAGATGGGGCGGCACATCTGGGAGTCTTTTCTTCGGAATTGGGGGCAATAGGAAGGGTATTCTGTAGCCTCTGGTAACAACGCTTTTTACCCAATTGTCTGATGTAAGATTTTGCCAGGCCTGAGGGTATAAAGCTAAGCGACCCCCGACTGCCTCCAGAGCAGGACAGTCAGGCCTCCTCTCAGGAGTGCTGGAAAGGTTTCCCAGGGGGGGTATCCCTGTCACCTTGGTTTTGCGGACCCCCTCTGCCGCCAGGGCAGCGTCTTCCACCTCTGCCCCCTCCTCTGCCCCCTCCTCTGCCTCTAGAGGGGGCATCACCCTGTGTGCCTGGGAAAGAGCCTTTTCCACCACGTTGCCCTTTGGGGTACGGTCTGGATGGGGTGGAAAAACGGACTCCGACAGCAGACAGAGTCTTTCCCTCTTGCTCACACCAGGTAAGGGTCCCCTTTACTTTGGGGCCAAAGAGAGTGGCACCATCAAATGGGGCGTTAGTAAAGGAAGACTTGAAGGCTTCCGCAAATGAACATAAGCACATCCACATCTACGAAGAGCAATCGCTGAAGCTGCTGCCCTACTCGATCCTTCAGCTGCGTATGAGATCAGCCTCATGGACGAGTTTGCAATAGATGGTATTGAGATGTGCTGTAACCTTTTCTGAAACAGCAGCATCTGTAGTACCCTGGAGGGTATCTCCCAACTCTTTGATTAGATCCTCTGTAGCCGTGTGAAGTGGGTCAAATAGTTCAGGGATCGCAGAAAAAGCCACTGAACTAAAATGCGCTTCCCATACCTGTACATAGTCCTAGAATCTCTGTTAGGCGGATGGACAGATGAGGAAGATTCAGACATCTCCTTTTCGTGGGCCGCTGCCACCACCATAGCCCACTGGCACTCCCTTTGTCAGATAAGCCTTATCCTGAGGGGCAGTAATATATTTGTTAGGCTTTCTAGGACTGGCTCCACCGTGTCAGGCGTCTCCCACGCCTTCGAGCAATCAGCTCCATCAACTCATCGAAGGGTGGAGTGACCCAGGAGGAGGAAGGGCGAGCACCAAATGCCTTCAGCAAGACTGACTCATCCTCAGAAGGGGGAAGGGATTGCCAATCACCTCTCTGCTTTAGGATCTCCAGGATGTCAGAAAAAGAGACATTCTCTGAGGGTGACTTTGGGGACCCTTCTGACTCATCCAAGTCAGTGTCCGATGTCAATGATTCTTGTGGAGAATCTAAGTGTCTCCTCTTACACAATCTTTTCCTCGGAACTTCCTCGGGGGGGGCATCCGAAGAAGCCTCCGAGGAAGAGGGGGCACCCTCCAGGGGTGGCTGAGACACAGGTGCTCGACGCTTAGATGTAGCCGTGGGTGCAGAGGAGGATAACGGTCCTTTATGGGAAGGAGAAGCTGTTTCTGCTGATGTGGTTGTCTGAGTAGACAACACCTTCCTCATGAGGTCGAAGGCCCCCGGGTCCCGAGTCGAGGTATCTCCCGGTTCCGAGGAAATCGGAAGAATCCCCGAGACAGGCACCGAAGGCATCGACCCCGAGGACGGAGCCGAGTCGATCCGAGCCGAGGCCCCGAGCGGGAGCGTCGGAACTGAAACATCGGTCCGACTCTCAGTCCCGGATCCAAGGATGGATCTTCGGCTCCGAGACTCCGGTACCGGTTCCGACGGAGTCGAGGTGAACGGAGCCGACCGAGAGAAAGACGGTTCTGGCACCGAGGGCTCCACAATCACCAGATCAGCCTCTCCCGGCTCCGAAGACTGGATAGGTTTCGGAGGAGGAACAGGTGGAGTTAAGGGAAGGCCTTCGAGTCTCGACACCAACTGGGAGGAGACAGAGATGAGCTTGGATAAGGCCGTATTCTCCATTAATTTCTGCACCACGCGGTCTACATCTGTGTCGGAGAGGGGCCTGGAAGAGCGCGTCGAAGGAATCGAAGACGGAGCCGACCTCAACAGTGCCGGGGGAGGGAGCTCTGTCACCGGTTCCAAGACTCGAGGCTCGGAAAATAGAAGTTATGTTCTTACCATAACGTTCCATGTTAGTTGTCTTCTTCTCGCCTTCTTCTTGCTGGATGGGTTCGGAGCCGACCTCGGCCACTGCCACTCTAAAGCTCGAGAGTTGGTTCCACCGGCTCGAGGCTCCCCTTATATCCCACAATGCTAGGCGAGAGTTACCTCAGATCTCGTTTGTAAGCTAACCCCAGCTTATAACAGAAAAAGTATAACTGTAAAAAACAGAATCCACCTCTAACAACAGGAAGAAGAAGGGTGACCTACATCCTGAAACAAGAAATATGCATAATAGCATATAGTTAAGAAAGAGGTGGTAGAAAGAGAGGTCACGATCACAACTCCTCTAGGTCTGTCCAGGCCAGGGGAAGGAGGGTGGGGCGCAAGAAGAAGGCGAGAAGAAGACAACTAACATGGAACGCTATGGTAAGAACATAACTTCTATATGTTGTTGTCTATCTCGCCTTCATTCTTGCTGGATGGGACCGCGTCCCTAGCACCTTGTCCCGGTGGCCTAACGGAACAGACTCCTGAGAACAGTGGAACCAAAATTAGCTCTATGCCTAGAAGCTAAATCCAACTTATAATGGGAAATAAAAGTGTGAGGAGTAACCCAAGTAGCAGCTGCACAAATGGTGTCAATAGGCAGTCTGTCTTGAAGGTTAGAGAAGTAGCCAAAGCTCTGGTGGAATGGGCTTTAGGCTTATTAGGCAGTTTTGGTGTCTAATCTCATAAACAAGGGTAATCAGAGATGTTAGCCATCTGGATAAAGATACCTTTGAAACTGGAAGTCCCTTTCTGCTTTCCGCATAGGAGACAAACAGCTGATCAGATTTTCTGAATTGTTTCGTCCTGTCCAAGTAGTACCTTAATTGACGATGAACATCCAGACAGTGTAATTTTTGTTCAGACCTATTTGAATACTCCGGAAAAAAGACAGGGAGGTCAATGCATTGGTTTAGATTTGATGTTGAAACCACCTTAGGCAAAAGGACGGATAGTTCGTAAGGAAACTCTGTCCTTATGGAACACAAGGTAAGGAGAACGACAACTGAGTGCTTGAAGTTCTGAAATTCTTCTAGCTGATGTGATAGCCACCAGAAAGAGAGTTTTCCATGATAATAACTTTAAGGAACATGAAGCTGCAGGTTCGAAAGGGGAAAGAATCAAAGAAGCAAGAACTAAATTTAGGTCCCAAGGAGAAGGAGGATTTCTTACAGGAGGTCTGAGAAGAAAAACTCCTTTCAAAAAGGCTTTGCAGAGTTTGTGGGACATTAGGGCGGATTCAGAAATACCCACATGGAAATTAGAAATAGCTGCCAATTGAACCTTAAGAGTAGATGGAGATGAACCTGCATGGAAGAGTTCAGCAAGAAAATCAAGGACTAGTTGATGGAAGCGTGAAAGGATCTATGTCCTTTCCTTGTGCCCAATATGAAAAGCGCTTCCACTTACTCAAATAAATCTTCGAGTGGAAGATTTATGGGAAGCTATCAAAATATCTCTAACAGAGTGAGATAATTGAGGAAGCCTGGCTACGGTTGGAAGTGGAGGAACCAAGCAGTGAGGTTCAGAGAGGGGAGGGAGCGATGAAACTGACCCGACTGATGGATCAAAAGATCTGGAACTAGGTCCAGATTCCACGGTCGCCCAAAAGAAATCGATGCAGAAAGGGGAACCACACTTGTTGAGGCCAGTAAGGAGCAATGAGGATCAATGAGGCCTTCTGAGCGATAGCTTTCTGTATTACTTGAGAGATCAGTGGGAAAGGAGGAAATGCATACAGAAGTCCCCGGGCCAAACTTGACTAGCGCCCTGCTGGGTTGGCCTGGTAAAGGAAATAGAGTGAAGTATTCTCTGCACTTGCTGTTTTGGGGAGTAGCAAAAAGATCGCAGCAAGGCTGACCCCACTTGAGAAAAATCTCTCTCACTACAGAGTCTTTCAGAGACCACTCGTGAGGCATGAGAATAGCTCTGCTCAACTTGTCCGCAATGTGATTGGACTTCCCGGCGATGTGCGTTGCTATCAGAAAACGCTGAGAAGAAATCGCCCATTGCCACAGTCTGAGTGCTTCTACACAGGGGTATGATCTGGTTCCACCTTGTTTGTTGATGTACCACACTACAGACATATTGTCTGTCTGGATTGCAATCGCTCCCAAGGGAAGAGAGTGTTGAAGGGCTTGCAACGCTAAAAGCACTGCTCTCATCTCCAGAACATTTATGTGCAAGTGGCATTCGCTTGGCTGCCATGTGCCCTGGACTGTCCTGCCCTGATAATGCCCCCACCCGATCAGGGAGGCATCCGCTGTCAGAGTAGCAACCGGAGGAGGTGGAACAAATGGTCTCCCCAACAGGAGCTGGGGAAGACATCCACCACATGAGATGCTTTTGCACGCTATGCGATCATAATGGTGTGAGACATTGGAAGTTCCTGGTATGACCATTGAGAAAAGAGCATCCACTGAAGGATCCGCATGTGGTATCTGGCCAATGGAAGGAGGGTATGGCGTCTGCCATGATTCCCAACACCTTTAGAACTAACCTGGCTTTGGCTCTGTTGTTGTTGAGAAGTAGTGATACCAATTTTTGAATGTCTGATATCCTTTGGTTCGTTAGTGTTGCAGACATGTTTACAGTATCTAAATTTGTGCCTATGTAGGTAATAGTACGACAAGGCGACAAAACAGACTTTTCGCAATTTATTGAGATACCCAGTTTTTGACAGACGCCAAAAGTGTAATCTCTGGCCATCAGAAGGAGATGCTTGGTGGGAGCTGTGAGGAGCCAGTCGTCCAAATATGGAAACACCTGGAATCCTTGTCGTCTCAGGTGAGAAGCTACCACTGCCATGCATTTGGTAAACACCGGGGCAGTGGTGAGACCAAAGGGCAGGGCCCTGAATTGAAAATGACTGGTTCCCAGCCTGAAGCGGAGGAATCTTCTGGAGCGTCTGTTCATCTTTATGTGATAGTACGCGTCCTGAAGGTCTATAGAGCACATCCAGTTTCCTTTTCCCAATAGGGGAAGAATGGATTGCAGCGTGACCATCCGAAATCTTGTTTTCTTGACCGATCTGTTCAAGATACTGAGATCCAAAATTGGTCTCCAGTCCCCTGTTTTCTTTGGAACTAAAAAGAACCTTGAGTAGATTCCGGATCCTAGTTGGTCTGCTGGCACTGGCTGAATAGCTCTTTTTGCAAGCAGTTTTGAAATTTCCAAGGCTGCTATATCCCTTTGTGCGGGTGGGGCATCTGGACGGGATGTTTTTGACTCATTTGGAAAACGAAGAAAGGGAATAGAATAACCTTCGAAATGATGGACTGTACCCATTTGTCTTGTGTCAAGGATAGCCAGGCTTCTGGGTACAGTGACAATCTTCCCCCGACTGCCTCCGAAGATGGGCAGTCGGGCAACACCTCAGGGATGCTGAAAGGGCTTATCGGAGGACGTTTCTCGACTGCCCTGGTTCTGCGGACCCCCTCTGCCTCTAGGGCGACGTCTACCATTGTTGTTCCCCCCTCTGCCTCTGGCGGGGAACCGACTCTGTGCGTCAGGCGAAGTCCCTTGGGATTGTTTACGGAATTAGAAGTTATGTACTCACCATAACGTTCCATCTGAGTAGGTGTATTCATTTGTCTGCAACCTGTGGGTTATGGATCCGATATCGGATCCGAACCGGCATGGTTTTCCAGCTATGGATCCAAGCTCTCAGCTCCTCCCCTCACCCATAATGCCCTGCTCTACCCTCATGACCTCAGATCGAGTTTGCCAAAGCAACAATACCCTAAAAAGGGTAACAAGGAATATGCAGGAAACTGAAAGGCCAGGGGGATAGGAGGGAGGATGGTTGCAGACAATGAATACACCTACTCAGATGGAACGTTATGGTGAGTACATAACTTCTAAATCTGAAGTAGGATATTCATTTGTCTGCAACCTGTGGGACAGAGTCCCCAGCTACCTGAATCTTGGGCGCCATCATGGAAGGATATTCCGAGCACCGCTGAGCCAAAGGATGCTCTACCCCTAGATGCAAGATCCAACTTATAGTGAGAAATAAATGTATGAGATGAAGCCCACGTGGCTGCTGCACAAATATCATCTAGAGGAATCCTAGCCTTGAAGGCTGCCGAGGTAGATACTGACCGGGTTGAATGGGCATGAACACTTCGCGGGCCTTCCTGACGCTTGATAAGCCAATAAAATGCACTGTGAAATCCAGCGGGACAGAGAAACTTTAGAAATTGGCTTGCCCAAATTGAATTTTGCAAAGGAAATAAACAGCTGGTCGGATTGCCTATGACCATCTGTCCTGTTAAGATAAAATCTAAGTTGCCTGTGAACATCTAGTGAGTGTAGCTTATATTCACCTTTGTTTTCATACTTAGGGAAGAAAACAGGGAGGTTAATGGATTGATTGATGTTTGCTTCAGAAGCGATTTTCGAAGGAAGGACGGTTGGTCCTGAGGGAGACACGGTCCGGATGAAATACCAAGTAAGGAGGTTTAGCTGATAAAGCTTGAAGTTCAGAAACTCTCTTGGCTGATGTAATGGCTACCAAAAAGGCTGTCTTGTAGGACAAGAATTTGAGATCCACCGTAGCAGCTGGCTCAAAAGGGGAGCGGTCAAGGCCTGTAGGACCAAAGAAAGGTCCCAAGGAGGAACTGCTTGCTTTATAGGGGCCTGAGAAGGAAAGTACCTTTAAGAAATGTTTTGCACAATTTGGCTGACATAAGAGGATTAGACTCTTGACCAATGTGATAGTGAGAAATTGCCGCCAGTTGAACTTTGACTGTGGAACTGCTGGCACCATCATTAAAGAGAGAGGTTAGAAAATCAAGCACTACAGGGAGAGGAACCGTGAAGGGATTTAGGCCTTGCCGCCCGCCCACACAGAGAAACGTTTCCATTTGCTTCGTAAACCTTTCTAGTGGATGGTTTATGAGCCGCCACCAAAATAGCCTTTACCGTGAAGAAATACCGAGTCCTTATCAATAGTGGAACTGGAGCAGCCAAGCGGTCAGCTTCAGGTTGTCCAGGTTCGGAGGAGGAATGCAGGATGGATGGGATATCAGATCCGAATGGGATCTAGAATCCAAGGAGGATTCACCGAGTGAGACCTTAGGAAGGGGAACCAGATCTGTCGAGGCCAGAATGGAGCAATGAGAATCATTCTGCAACCCACCCGAGAGGCTTTCTGAAGAACTTGCAGCATCAGAGGCAAGGGTGGATAGGCATACAGAAGACCGGGTGGCCAAGCATGCACCAGAGCGTCTCTTGGGGTACCTCCGGGAGGAGGTATTAGAGCCGAAAAACTGTCGACTTGGTGTTTGAGGGAGAAGCAAAGAGATCGCATGAAGGGGTTCCCCACCGTCTGCGAATATGCGCCCGCTACTTGACAATTGAGAGACCACTCGTAAGGGGTGAGAATGGTGCGACTGAGCTTGTCCGCTAGGATGTTGGACCGACCGAATGCGCTGCTATGAGAAAGCGATTGGTGGAGATTGCCCATTCCCAAACTCTCATGGCCTCTCGACAAAGAGGGTAAGACCTTGTTCCCCTTGCTTGTTGATGTACCAGACAACAGACATATTGTCCGATTGAATCGCAATTGTTCCCAAGGGAAGAAAGTCCTGAAGTGCTAGCAACGCTAAGAGCACTGCTCTCATCTCTAGAACATTGATATGCAGTAAGGTCTCTGAATCGCTCCACGTGCCTTGGACTGTCCGGCCCAAGTGCCCCCCCCACCCGAGGCGGGAGGCGTCCGTGGTCACCGTGGCGAGAGGGGGAGAAGCACAAAATGGGCGACCCTCGTGGAGGTCCGGGGAGTGGAGCCACCACAAGAGGGACCGCTGGCAAGCCTTGCTGATCGCTATGGGATGATGCATGGGGAGAGCAGGTATGACCACTGTACTAAGAGCGACCACTGTAGAATGCGCATATTGAGCCTGGCAAGAGGAAGAAGTGCTATAGCCGAAGCCATGGACCCTAGAGCCCTCAGGACCAACTCCGCTGGAGCAGAACTTGAATGGAGAATGGCCCGCACCTGGAGCTGCAGATTTAGAACTCTGTCCGCAGTGAGGAAGGCTCAGAACTCCTTGTGTCTAGTCTGGCCCCTATGAAATCTAAGAGCTGTGTGGGCCAGGTTGGACTTTTGTATTTATTGTGATGCCCAGAAATGGAGCAAGATGGAGAAAGGAGTCTCGCCAAGAGAAGTAGATGCCTTGTTGGGGCGGTAAGGAGCCAGTCGTCCAGGTAGGGAAAGACCTGCACCCCCTGAAGCCTCAGGTGGGCCGCTACCACTGCTAGTACTTTGGTAAACACCCTGGGGGCTGTGGTGAGACCAAAGGGAAGGACCCAGAACTGGTAGTGACTGGCTCCCAGCCGGAAGCGGAGAAACCTCCTGGAGCGCCTGTCCATCAGGATGTGGTAGTACGCGTCCTTGAGATCTATCGAGCACATCCAGTGATTTTCTCCCAGAAGGGGGAGAATAGATTGCAGAGTGACCATTCGAAATTTTTCTTTGGGGACTGCCAGATTCAAGAGAGAGAGGTCTAGGATTGGTCTTAGTTCCCCCGTCTTTTTTGGCACTAAAAAGAATCTGGAGTAGAACCCTGATCCGATCTGGTCTGGGGGAACGGGCTGGATGGCTCTTTTCTTTAGCAGATGGCCAATTTCTGCCAAAGCGGCCTCCCGTTGACCGGGTGGAACGTCTGGGAGGGACTTCAACTTTGGGAGGTGAAGGAAAGGAATGCGATATCCCCTGGATATGATTTGGAGAACCCAGCGGTCCGATGTTATGGACTCCATGCCGCTAGGTGCCCCGAAACATGTCCCCCGACTGCCTCCAGAGTAGCGCCGTCGGGCCACCCCCCAGGGTTGCTGCGCGGGCCCCTCAGAGAAAGGTTCCCTGGACCCGAAGTTTCTGGGAGCCCCTCTGCCTCTAGGGCGTCCTCCCTGTCCTCCTCTGCCACGGAAGGACTGGTTGTCCGAGCAGGCTGGGACTGCTGCGACTTCCGGAACCACATCTTCTTCTGACCCTTTTGGTTCCTAGAATAGGGCCTCTGGGGTGCAGAGAAGCGGATTCGGCCGGCAGACAGCGTCTTCCGCCCTTCTCGCCTGGGTCAACGCTCGCGAACGGTCTTGCCAAACAGAGTAGAACCATCAAAGGGGCGTCGCAAACGACGCCTTGAAGGGCTCAGAAAATCGCAGTGACGGAGCCAGGCCTGACGCCTAGTGACCAGTCCTGTCCTCAAGAGCTCTAGCGGCCCTCCGCTGTATGGGAGAGTAGCCGCATAGAAGTATTTGTGACTGACCTAAGAGTGGCCATTTTGGTGGAGTGCAGAACTCTGTCCTCCTCCGAAATGGACTCAGGGGATGCAGCGTATTCTTAATAAGATCTCGCTGCATCCGAATAACATGTGCCAAATAGTTCAGCCCTTACCGAGAAGGTCGCGAACTGAACATCCGCTTCCCCAAGCGGTCCATCATCCGAGACTCCTTGCTCGGTGGGTGGACTGAGGACTCTCCTGAGCCAGTTCCCTCTTTGTGGCCGCCGCCATCAACATGGCATCTACAGGAGGCCCCTTACTCCAATGGGTCCTGTCGGGCGGGCTAAGGATCCTATCCGGTCTTTTTGGGAATTGGCTCCACGGTGTCCGGTTCCTTCCACGCCCTGGTGGTAATAAGGTCCACCAGGGGTCGGCAGGGGGACACCCAAGAGGTAGACGGGCCTGCTTCGAATGCCTCCAAGAACACGGACTCGTCCGAGGAAGACTTGGGGCAGACCACCCCCTAATACGGAGTATTTCCATGATGTCTCCGAAGGAGACATCCTCGGGGTGACCGTGGGGAGCCTTCCCTTCCTCCAAGTCCGTGTCTTCAGTGAGAGACTCGGGGAGTCAATGTGCCTCCTTTGCACGTATGCTAGGGGCCTCCTCTGGGGGCTGTCAGAGGAGTCCTCACAAGCAGCAATTTGCTCCATGGGAGCAATTTGGGGCACAGAGACGGGCTGTCCCAGGGGCCGGATGGTGGAAGCCTGGCCCAGCGCAGAGGGAGCGGGGACGGAAGCAAGTGCCGGGGTCCGGAGACCCTCACCAGAGCCCTCTCCACTACATCAAAAGCCGGGAGCCGACCTCGACCAAAGGATCCGACAATCGCCCTCGGATCCGAAGAGTGGATCGAGCCGGCGAAGCACCGGATCCGGGACAGTGCGCTCCGACACAGACGGCGCAGAAGGAGCACTGATCCCCGGATCCGCTCGGATCCAGGCTCCGAGATCGGGTCCGACGCACTCGAGGGCAGGGTCGGATCCGGTACCAAGTACTATCGGCTCCGACCTCCCCGCCCGGCTGCTCGGCTCCAGTTGCTCGAACCCGGATAGCGGGTCGGAGAAGGAGCAATAGGCTTAAAAGGGTGTTGAGCTCCCGAGGGGGAGGCAAGAGCACTCCCATCTGCATCTGGGCCTGGATGAACCTTCTCATCATCCGTCCAGATCAGCATCAGAAAGGCTATGGGTAGATCTGCGAGGCTACCGAGGTAGGCCTGGAATGCCTCCTCGATAGCCTCGATGGAGATCGGTCTCCTCCTCCTCAGGACCCGTGAGAAGCACACAGGGGACCGGAGCCGAGAAGGAGGAGACCCGAACCGCCAACGGAGCCGGGGAGAAGCCGCTTGGCTGGCGGGGCCGAAACAGAGGTCTCGCCCGCCGCAGGTGCTTCTCCCTCCGGTCCTTTAGCTGCATCCCTCTCCTCTCCAGAAGCGGGAGTTTGAGTCCCAGGAGCAGGAGGGGGTGCCACAGGGGAACAACTGCAGCCGCAGGAGTCTCGAAGCGAGCGGAGGCGGGCCGAGTCCGGTAAAGACCCGCCAAGACCAGCTTGGACCTCCGCTCCCTCAGTGCCCTGGGGTTGAACCCTGCACAAATGGAACAACCAGATGTGAGGTGTTCAACCCCAAGACACTTAACACACCGAGTGTGGCCATCAGCCGGTGAGAGCTTATGGCCACACTCGAGCATTTCAAAATATAGATTTAGGCTGTTCAGCCATAATCTATAAAACCTAAAGTTACAGAAAGTAACTTAAACAACAAAAAAAGCACACAGGCCTACACACACACTCCACGACAGCGAGGGAGGGAATAAAAATTATTACTGTAACTTAAAATAAACTTAAAACAGTCTATATTAAAGGGAAACCTACTACTTTCACACAAATTCAGTTAAAGAAACAAAAAATTCTCTGTTTTTAAACAAGAAAATAGTCCACTTAGCTGAGAGCTATGTATCCACATCCAGTTACCAGCGCGGCAAACAAGATCTGAGGTCATGAGGGTAGAGCAGGGCATTATGGGTGAGGGGAGGAGCTGAGAGCTTGGATCCATAGCTGGAAAACCATGCCGGTTCGGATCCGATATCGGATCCATAACCCACAGGTTGCAGACAAATGAATATCCTACTTCAGATCCACATCTTTCCCCCCTTCTGGCCTTTGGGGTAAGGCCTAGAAGGAGTAGAAAAACGGACTCCGACGGCAGAAAGGGTCTTGCCATCAGTCTCGCACCTAGTCAGGGTTTCTTTCACTTGTGGACCAAAAAGAGATGATCCATCAAAAGGGGAGTTCGTGAAAGACGTCTTGAAAGGTTCCGCAAAATTGCATAGCCGCATCCAGGCGTGCCTACGTAAGGCTACCCCTGTTCCTGCGGCTCTGCTCGCTCCATCGGCCGCATAAGAGAGGAGGCATGGAGGAGTTGGAAATAGAATTAGGATAGCCAGCTGCGTGTTCATTTTCTCTTGAAACCCGCAGCTGTAGGTTCTTTAGCATTTCACTCTTCTTTGATCAGGTCCCTTTGAAGACGAAAGTGAAATGGCACAGGTAATTCAGCGAACGATAGCAAATGTCGCTGAGGAGAACATCCGCCTCCCGTACCTATCCATGGACCTAGATTCCTTGTTAGGTGGATGGACAGGCACTGAAGGATCAGCCAGTTCCTTCTTTGTGGCGGCAGCTACCACCATAGCATCCACAGAGACTCCTTTTGATAAAAATTCCTTGTCTGATGGAGCTGTGATGAATTTGGAGGGTCTCCTGGGAGTGGGGTCCACTGAATCAGGAGCCGTCCATGCCTTTTAGCAACCACCTGCATGAGGGGTCAAGGGGGACACCCAGGAGGTGGAAGGACGAGAGCCAAACGCCTCAAGATACACAGATTCCTCCGAAGGGTTGAGGGCTGGCCAATTTCCCTCTGTTTAAGGATCTCCAGAATGTCTGCAAATGAGACATCTTCAGAAGGGGAACGGGGAACCTCAGAATCATCCAGATCTGTGTCCGACGTGATAGACTCAGGTGAGTCAATGTGCTTCCTCTTGCACTTCCTCTTCCGAGGGGCTCTTCTGCCAAATCAGGAGAGGCCTCGGAAGAGGATGAAATCCCAAAGGGAGCTCCTGAGGAGTTGGCTCTCTGCGGTCCGGGATGAGGGAGTGAGTCGACTTACCCAGAGGCAGCGAGGGAGGGGCTGACGGAGCCGACTGTGGAGTAGAGCCAGGCTCTAACACTCCGCATGACCTCGAAAGCACCCCTGTCAGGCAGAGCCAGAGGTCCCCGCCCGAGGAGCTAAGGACCCCGGCACCGACAGTGATGGCCCGAGGCCGATGTCGGAGCCGAACTCACCAGCTGGAAGCACCGAGGGAGAGGGGGTCGGACAAGGGTCCGATGCCACTCACCCCTCGGAGCCGGCGAGGAAGTCCGCCGAGATTCCTCCATGGAAGAAAATGGAGCCGACGACGGAGCCGAAGACAATTGTCTCGGCCGAGGTGACCACAGTCTCGGTTCCGACACGACCCGGCTCGAACTCAAGAGAGTCAAAGGAGGAAGGAGTTGATGGACGACAGGCATTTGGTGAAAACCCTGGGGCTGAGGTCAGACCAAAGGGCAGGGCTCGAAACTGAAAGTGGCTGACTCCCCAGCTGGAAGTGCAAGTGATCCCTGGACGCCCTGGCCATTTTGATGTGGTAGTATCCCTTCAGATCTATTGAGCACATCCAGTCGTCCTTTTGTAAAAATGGAAGGATCGATTGAAGCGTGACCATCTGGAACTTTTCTTTCTTGACGCAGGTATTGAGATTGCTTAGGTCCAGAATCGGCCTCCAGTCCCCTGTCTTTTTTGGAACTAAAAAGAACCTTGAGTAAGTTCCGAAAACTCTTTGGTCCGCTGGGACTGGTTGGATTACTCTTTTTTCTAGCAGCTTTGAAATTTCTATAGCTGCAAGGTCTCGCAGATGGGGCGGCACATCTGGGAGTCTTTTCTTCGGAATTGGGGGCAATAGGAAGGGTATTCTGTAGCCTCTGGTAACAACGCTTTTTACCCAATTGTCTGATGTAAGATTTTGCCAGGCCTGAGGGTATAAAGCTAAGCGACCCCCGACTGCCTCCAGAGCAGGACAGTCGAGCCTCCTCTCAGGAGTGCTGGAAAGGTTTCCCAGGGGGGGTATCCCTGTCACCTTGGTTTTGCGGACCCCCTCTGCCGCCAGGGCGGCGTCTTCCACCTCTGCCCCCTCCTCTGCCCCCAAATAGTTGGTCAAATAGTTCAGGGATCGCATAGAAAAAGCCGCTGAACTAAAAATGCGCTTCCCATACCTGTACATAGTCCTAGAATCTCTGTTAGGCGGATGGACAGATGAGGAAGATTCAGACATCTCCTTTTTCGTGGCCGCTGCCACCACCATAGCGTCCACTGGCACTCCCTTTGTCAGATAAGCCTTATCCTGAGGGGCAGTAATATATTTGTTAGGCTTTCTAGGGACTGGCTCCACCGTGTCAGGCGTCTCCCACGCCCTTCGAGCAATCAGCTCCATCAACTCATCGAAGGGTGGAGTGACCCAGGAGGAGGAAGGGCGAGCACCGAATGCCTTCAGCAAGACTGACTCATCCTCAGAAGGGGGAAGGGATTGCCAATCACCTCTCTGCTTTAGGATCTCCAGGATGTCAGAAAAAGAGACATTCTCTGAGGGTGACTTTGGGGACCCTTCTGACTCATCCAAGTCAGTGTCCGATGTCAATGATTCTTGTGGGGAATCTAAGTGTCTCCTCTTACACAATCTTTTCCTCGGAACTTCCTCGGGGGGGGGCATCCGAAGAAGCCTCCGAGGAAGAGGGGGCACCCTCCAGGGGTGGCTGAGATGCAGGTGCTCGACGCGTAGATGTAGCCGTGGGTGCAGAGGAGGATAACGGTCCTTTATGGGAAGGAGAAGCTGTTTCTGCTGATGTGGTTGTCTGAGTAGACAACACCTTCCTCATGAGGTCGAAGGCCCCGGGTCCCGAGAAGTCGAGGTATCTCCCGGTTCCGAGGAATCGGAAGAATCCCGAGACAGGCACAAGGCATCGACCCGAGGACGGAGCCGAGTCGATCCGAGCCGAGGCCCCGAGGCGGGAGCGTCAGAACTGAAACATCGGTCCGACTCTCAGTCCCGGATCCAAGGATGGATCTTCGGCCCGAGACTCCGGTACCGTTCGACGGAGTCGAGGTGAATGGAGCCGACCGAGAGAAAGACGGTTCTGGCACCGAGGGCTCCACAATCACCAGATCAGCCTCTCCGGCTCCAAGACTGGATAGGTTTCGGAGGAGGAACAGGTGGAGATAAGGGAAGGCCTTCGAGTCTCGACACCAACTGGGAGGAGACAGAGATGAGCTTGGATAAGGCCGTATTTTCCATTAATTTCTGCACCACGCGGTCTACATCTGTGTCGGAGAGGGGCCTGGAAGAGCGCGTCGAAGGAATCGAAGACGGAGCCGACCTCAACAGTGCCGGGGAGGGAGCTCTGTCACCGGTTCCAAGACTCGAGGCTCGGAAACTGACAACAGTTCAACACTCGGCCCCGAAGTCTGTGGAACCGGTGATCGAACTTTAACTGAAGAGCTCGGAGCCGATGACCTGGGCTCCAACGTCTTCGATTCCTTCGAGGATTTGGATGTCTGGTCTGATGCATCCAGAGCCTCTTGAAAAGTAGGTTTTAGAAGACCCCTATCCATAAGTTTCCTGCGCCTATCTGTCATGACCCTTCCACTGAAAGAATGACATATTGAGCAGTCTTCTTGCAGATGGAGAGGGCCAAGACAGTAGACGCAGGAACTATGATTGTCTGTGACAGACATTTTCTGTCCACATTGGCACCGTTTGAAGCCTGATTTAGCTTTTTCAGACATGTTACAAAGTCAAATCCAGTAAACAGTGAAATAGCCAGAATAATTGTCCAATCCAGTAAAACTTGTCCAATCCAGCAAAAATTTGTCAAATCCTAATAAATAGTCAAATCCAATAGTCAAATCCAGTAAAGTTAAAGGGTGGGGTAGGCCCCGAGGGAATAACTCTAATAAAGTATATAAAAACTATATACGGAACCGAGAAACCCTCGATACACTACTCACACACACACACACACACAGTCAACTTTAAGAAAAAAAATAATTAATCTTAGCTTTGAGCTGGTCCGAGCTCATCAAAAATGATGCAAACGTTGCAGCGGCAAACTAGATCTGAGGTAAAGGCAGAGGGGGATTGTGGGAGTTAGGTTGGTCTCGAGCTTCTTCTCGATGCAGAGCTTGCCAAGCAGCCGACACGGAGCCGAGGATTGGCTCCGAACCCAGGTGTAAGAACAAACGGCGAGATTGAACACTCTCACATCATTGGTTCCCGTAGTATCTTCTCATTCTTCCAGAAGACACAAACAAAATGGCAGGGGGTTGGAGAGAGGGGAGTTGAGGAGGAATGAAAATGGACATCACAGGTGGAATGTTATGGTGAGTACATAACTTCTTTATCTGTCACTGTGAATTTTCATTCATTCCTCAACAAGTGGAACAGAGTCCCCAGCTACCTAAATCCTGGGAGGACTCTAAGAAAGGATATTCCTGAGCATTGTTGAGCCGAAGGTTGCTCTTACCTTGACAGCAGATCCAATTTGTAATGAGTAATAAAGGGATGAGGATTAGCCCAAGTTGCAGCTGCACAGATATCATCCATGGAAGATCTGGATAGAAATACTGATGAAGTTGCCATGGACCTGGTTGAATCAGCCCTTAAATGCTTTGACAAAGATAAACCCAATTTATTGTACACAAAGGAAATGCAATCAGCTAACCATTTGGCTAAAGTTACTTCAGTAACCAGTTTGCCTAATTTTGATTCTGGAAAGGAGATAAATAACTGATCTGATTTTTCTTAAATGTTCTGTTCTATGCAAATAGAAACATAACCGTCTGTGAACATCCAATAAATGTATCATGTATTCTCCTTTGTTCATGAAATTTGGAAAGAAAACTGGTTGACTGATGTTGGATTCTGACACCACCTTAGGAAGGAAAGATGGGTTGGTTCGTAATGATACCATATCTTTATAGAAAATTTAATTTGGTTCATAATGATAACGTCTTTATGGAAAATTAAATAAAAGGGCTTAAGAAGAAAGGTTCCTCTTATAAAGGTATTACAGAGTTTTGAAGAAGCTAAGGAGGAATTATTTACTTGTACGTGAAAATCAGAAATGGCAGCTAGTTGTACTTTAACAGTCAAGGAGCTATCTCCTTCATTAAAAATTGCAGCCAAAATGTTTAGGTACTGATACTGAAAAGGGATGAATGTGTCATTGTTTTGCCTAAAAATCAAATCTTTTCTATTTACTTCTATAAAATTTCCTTGTAGAAACTTTGTGGGAAGACAAAAGAATGTGATGTACAGGGGAGGAGAACCTTGGGTTATCTGCCTATCAATGAAAGTGGAGAAACCATGCAGTCAACTTTAAGCCTGAAATGTCCAAGTGAATCATGCCTGTTGAGGGAGACAGGAGATCTGGGGATGGATCCGGAATCTATGGTGGGTGAGCTAGATGAAGCTAAAGAAAGAGGAACCAATCTGACGAGGCCAATATGGTGCAATGAGGATAACTTTGCTGTTCAATCTAGAACAGAGTTTCAGGAGAAACCTGGGGATTAGAGGAGTTGGGGGGTAAGTGCAGAGTAGACAGATGGCCAATTGTGGAGGAGAGTGTCTCTCGGTGATGCTCCTGGTGGGGGGATCAGGGAAAGAACCTGCTGCACTTGTTAGAGGAGATGCAAAGAGGTCGCAGCAAAGTTGGGCCCATTGACAGAATATTTTTACCACAATACTTGTGCTGAGACACCACTCGTGATGTAACAAAATGGATCTGCTCAACTTGCCTGCTATGACATCGGACATGCCTAGAATGTGCGCTGCTATCAGAAATCAGTTGGTTGAGATCACCCATTGCCACACTAGCAGAGCTTCTTGATACAGGGGGTAAGATCTGGTTCCTCCTTGTTTGTTGATGTACCATACAACTGACATATTGTCCATCTGAATCACAATAGTCCTGGAAGGGAGAGAGTCTTGGAAGACCTGCAATGCTAAGAATACTGCTCTAATTTTGAGGACATTGATATGTGTGCTGGCATCTTGGGGGTATCAGGTGCCTTGGACTATCTTTCCCAAGATGTGCCCCCCCCCACCCAATTTGGGAAGAGTCCATTGTTACTATGGCCTTGGGCTGAGGAAGAATGAAGGGGTGGCCTTGTAAAATCTGATCTGAGCAAATGCACCACAAGAGTTATTCTGATCTGGGTGGACATAGGCTAGTGCAGAATAGACCACTGAGTTGCTAGAGCCACTGAACAATTCTCATATGATATCTCACTAACAGAACCAGTACGTAGCAGTGGACATTGACCCCAAAGCTTGGAGGATCAATCAATCTGATACAGAATTTTGGATTATCTTTTTGACTTGAAATTGAATAGTCTGTACCCTTGGTATGGGAAGGGAGGTTGTTACTGGTACTGTATTGAACAAGGCTCCTATGAACTCAAATATTCGAGATGGTTCTAGCTGAGATTTGTTGCGATTGACAGTAATTCCAAGGTGGGAGCACAACTGGAGCAAATAATCTCTTGCTTTTATCAGAAGATGCCTGGTTGGAGCAGTAATGAGCCAGTCATTCAAGTACAGAAACACCTGGAATCCCTGCAGTCCCAAGTGAGCTGCTACTACTGCCATGCATTTGGTAAACATCCTGGGGGCTGTTGTGAGGCCAAAGGACAGAGACCTGAATTGGTAATGGCTGGCTCCCAGCCAGAAGCGTAGGAATCTTCTGATTGTCTATTCATTTTTATATGATAGTATGCATCCTGAAGATATATTGACCAAATCCAGTCATCCTTGTGCAGGAAAGTCAAAATGGACTGAAACATGACCATCTGGAACTTTGTGTACTGAACTGATTTGTTCAGATTGCTGAGATACAGGATTGGTCTACAGTCCCATTTTATTCGGCACTAAAAAGAATCTTGAATAAGTTCTGGACTCCTTCTGGTCTGGGGGGACCTTTTGGATGAATTTCTTTCTTGCTGCTTTCCTATTTCTACCACTGCAGCTTTTCTCTGACTGGGTGAAACAACAGGAATTTTGTTTACTGCTAAGGGGGGATGGGTATTATATAACCTCTGGATATAATCCTCTGCACCCATGTATCTTTTGTAATTTCTAGCCAGGCTTTCAGGTGCAGGCTTAAATGACCCCTGACTGTCTCCAGAGGTGGGCAATTGGAAGAATGAGAAGAAGAAGAGGCCAATGAAGGGGTCTTCGAAGATGGGAAGGAACAGGATCTAGAAACACATATCAGGTCCGAGGAAGCTGCTTCGGCTCAGGGTGTATGAGATCTGATTAAGTATATCAGTTATCAGAAGCTGACAGATCTGAGGATTTAGCCTTTGGATCTGGTTTACCTGGATCCAATCATTTAGATACCTTGAGAGCTGGTTCAGTACTGGGGTCTGAGTTCAGAATAGAGGATATGGAAAGATCTGATGGACATTTTTTAGGCTCCTTTTTCCTCTAATTTCTTGGAGGTTTGAACTCCAGATATAGATTCCGAAAAGTTCGTTGGAAGTAAACCTTTCTAAATAAGTTTATTTTTGTGGTGTATTAAGGCCCATGGATTAAAGGCCTTACACATATTGCATTACACTTTTAAATGAGACAGGTCCAAACAGTACAGACAAGAATTGTGTGCGTCAGAAAAAAAGATTTTATGGCCAAAATCTTTACACTTTTTAAATACTGAAGGTTTTCATCCATTTTGTGAAAAATACAGCACTAATAATAGAAAGGGAAAACTTTTTTAAAGGAGAGAAAGAAAGAAAGAATGAAAGAAAAACAATGGTAATTGGAGAAGTTACCATAAGGGTATCGGTTAAGAGCAAAGGAGAAAACATTGCCAACAATGGTATGCTAAATTACACTGACTAAGTGTAGGAAGGATAAGGGAGAAATATATAATATAGAATGTAATTAGAAAAGATAGATATAAATATAAATACTGTACTTAACTCACAAGGACAACACTAAACCGCGAGAGCTAACAGCGACCACGTCTGTACTTGAAGGTGGAAAATGAGATCTGGGGTATGGTAGGGAACTAAAACTAAATGCCAAGAAATGCATAATAGTATCCTCCTAGAAGTCATCCAACCCCAGTAACTATCATATTGACAACACACCCCTTAGAGTTGACCCAGAGTTGGCCCAGTTGTCAGGGACTTGGGGACACACATAGACAGTAATCTAGCCTTTTATGAGGAAATCATTCTGTGTTGCACAACTTATAAACAAAGGTATGGCATCCAGGTCCAAGGAAGTCATTGTTCCATTGTATTTGGTATTCATCAGACTTATCATTGAGTACAATGTCCCCTTTGGTATGTACCTAACCAGGCATATCCAATAAATGGAATGTCCACAGAGGTTCCTCACTAAAAGAATACAGGATGTAAGTAAAATGTCCTATGCAGACCACCTCAACACCCTACCCCTGTATTCTGTCTGGCATACAGGGCATTATCAACCCCACTCTGATGGACCTTCTGCATATGGCCAAAACAAACGGCACCCTAATTATCCATTCTAAAGACTTAAACCTTGCCTGTGATATAAATAGGACCTGCTGGAGAGGCAGGTATGTATCCCAAAGACTACCCCGTCTCTGGAACAGGCTCCCCATCCATGTGAAACAGAGTTCCTCCCTATCCCAATTCAAGTGTAACTTGCACAACTGGATGGGGAACAGGAAATTGATCCCAGGCTTGGCACCTATGCTTCTAATGGACACAAAAAGCCTGTAAATGTTTCATCTCCAGGGACCCTGCTTGTAAATGTTTCATCTCCCAAGCCCCTGCTTAAACTTATCAAGTGTACCAAAACCTGTCAGGGATTTGGGATGCGTGGCTAGCCTAAAAAGGCTCTTGTGGTCATTAGCCTAGTAAACACCTATGAACCTATTATAGGTAAGGGAGGAGCTTGAGCGTTTCCAGTATCCACGAGCTGTAAAAGGCAGCAGAGTCAGATCTAAGGGTCAGATCTGAAATCCACTTGTTGAGGAATAAATTAAAACTGATAACATTAGATCTCTTTTTAACAATGACAAGGCAATATGCAAATTATATTTATTTCAGTTGCACTAGCAAGCTACATCTGGCCAGTGGCATTTGGGTCTTGACAATACTGATGTTACCTATTTTAAGTATTAATAATATTAATTTTAAGAGGGGCCACATGTAAAACAAAGTCAACAGTGATTTTTGCTTACCTGAGATTCTGTCTCTAGCTGATCAAGTAAAGACAAGGTTTTGATTGCTACAAAGCACACCTGTAAAATTGAACAACAAGCAAGCCATTAACCATGTTGAGACAAACATTCTTTTGATATCAAAGAGTTTTTATTTAAAAAAAAGTTAGTCCAGTTCAGAAGATTACAAACTGCAATAATGTCTTTTAAATACTGATATTCTTACTAAAGTAATCAGATTAAACTATTACTCAACATGATATAAATATAATTAGTTCTGAGTTTTGAATCGCCAGTTCAGTCTTCTAAATAAAATAAATTGAAGGACCAAATTATCACCTTCCTGTTACTAAGGGAGTAATTTTGATGAAAGTACAATAGTTGTCATTATGTTATCCCTAAGTGCATTTCTCTGAAGATAGAATTCTTTAAAAATCCTGGGATAGGAGTCACACATTGACCTTAACTAATTTAAACTGAAACTGCTATCTTGTGCTAATGATACCATTAACCCCAGTGTGGTAAAACTGATCCTTAATAAGTATGCATGTGTATAGGTTCATAGGTTGGTACTAGGCTATCGGCGCTAGGGCCTATACAAGCCTAGCCATAACAATTCCCTGGCTATTTCTTCCCACAGTATTTACTTCCCTGGGCCCCTGTCTAGCAGGAAATTCACTTCGGACCCCCGGGACACTCAGTTAAGAGCATCGAGGGAGCACCGAGAGGCAGGGGCTGGGACAGTAGGTAGCTCACCTCGTGGCAGACCGCCAGCCTGAGTATGAGGCATGAAAGATAGTGTTTTTAGTTTGAAATGACTAGATTTAATGCATTCCTCAATTTGTGATTTTTGAACTGGATTTCTATTCTTACAGGTATAAAAAAAACAGAATACCATATTCCTACAAGTCCTTTTAATTATCTGCACCAAAATTATTTCTTTACTCTAAAATCAATATAAAAAACATAGAAAATAGCCCATGGGCTAAGAGTTTTACATACTAGCAGAACTAAAAGAAGAGGATTGGCAGCTGTCATCCGGCAGAGAGTTTAGGGAATTTCCACTTGCTCTTACCCTCCCCTTTGCTGTCTCTCAAACACAGTGTAATGCCTGCTACACTAGGCCAAATATGGGTATGCAGTTCTGCACAATGGCTCTGCCTTGCTAGAAAGCAATGCACTCTTTTGTAAGCTCATGCACACAGAAATCAAGATGTGTGGGTATGAGCTTACACTCTTTGGTAAGCTCATACCTACATATCTTGCTTTCTGTGTGCATACATCTACATCTGCTGTCTGACCCATTGGCTTGTCCCTGCAGTGAGACTGGGACCAAATACTAGCCCCCCCCCTCCAGGATGAGTGACCTTACATTATTGCTCCCCCCAACCTGGATGGGTTAACTGGCACTGGCCACTCACTTTCACCTCTTCCACATTTGGATCCTGTAGCACTGAGGCCTTAACTGATCACAGGTCATCTAGAGTGTAGTCAAGGCTTCATCATTGTAAGCCAAGGAATCAGTAGCTGACACAAATGAAAAATCAGAAATGAAAAAGTGACATTTAGTGTTACCTTAAAATGCTCAGCATTTCCTATTAAAGCCCAAATCTTGAAAATTAGTTAATGAGTTCCCAACCTATTATAACACCATAACTATTAATATAGTATACTCTAAACAATACTCTTTTCAAGATAGTTTGAACAGTGAAATGAGAATAAGTTAATGTCATCTCTTTGGTCATCCCCTATACATACTTCATCATCAAATGCAAACTATTCAACTTGCCTTTCAGCTTCCTGAAAGTGTTCCTTATGCCCATCTATATTGAGCCTGGACACAGAGCAATTCGGAAGCAAGAGCGGAGAAAATGAACATTTACTACTTCTACACAGCATGCATTTTAGCAGGAAGCATAAAGTGATGTGTAATTCCAGCATGTTTATATAAACTTTGTGTAGCCTGAAATATTTTATTTCTTTTTCTTATGCCATAAGGCATGTCAGAATAAACAGATATTTTCTGTCTAGCAGGAAACAGTAAACACTTCCACCAAAATCATGGTAAAAAATACAGTTGCGTAAGTATTACTTACTTGTACCAGTAGATATTCTTAGAGCACACTACCTTACTGGCATTCAGGTAGTAGTGCCCTGCTACCCACCCCTGGCAGTCTACTAAAGCTCAGAATCCCTCCCACTGCCTGTCTGTAGATGTGAAGAACCAATCACATGGTAGTACAGGAACTGCCTAACAAACCCACAGACAATAGTCTTTAAGCTTTCCAGGATCAGCAGAAGAGAAGATGGAAATACAAGCTTCCTGAAAACTTTCTGTTCTAACACCAAAAACCACCATAACAATAAAGGCCACTGAGCAGCACTCCACAGCTACCCAAACACCAAACTATATACATCCAAAAAGGGGGGTGGTGGGTGGGTACTGCCAGTAAGGCATTATGCATTCTGCAAACATCAACTGTTACAGGTAAGAAGGACTTATGTAAGTGTACTATGTTCAAGAAACACACTGCCTTACTGGCATTTGGGTAGACACCCAAAGCTTACCTAACCTGGGAGGAGAAAGGATAAATGTCCAGAAACCCTTGGAAAATTGTCCTATTGAAGCCTGCTCTGGATCTAGAAAAGGCATCCAGCTTGTTGTGCTTCATAAAGGTATGAATAGAGAGCCAAGTTGCTGCCTCTAGAATACTTTTAGAGTCCACTCATTTCCAATACGCCACTGAAGAGGAAAAGGCACTGGTGAATGTGCCTTTATCTTGCCTAGATTCTTTTTGCCATGGTGGGTATAACAAAACACAGTAGCAGTGGTAAGCCAACATGCAATGGTGTGCTTAGAAATAGGATGACCCTTCTTTGCCCCGTGTAGGAAATAAAAAGTCTTTCAGCCTTCCTGAAGGGTTTCATTATGTCAAGGTAGTATTTGAGTTGCTGGTGCACATGCAAGGTATGAAATATCCTCTCTCCCTTTTATTCTGAGCTTCTGGGACAAACACAGGGAGGTTGATAGACTGGTTCAGACTGAATTCTGAGACCTCTTTTGGCAAGAAAGAGGGGTTAGTGTATAATACAACCTATCTCTGTGGAAAATAAGGTAAGGTTGTCCCACCATGAGAGCTTCCAACTCAGATACTCTCTTGCAGATGTCAGAGCAATAAGCAAAACAGTTTTCCAAGTTATGAGCTTCACATCAATCTGAGTGGCAGGTTGGAAGGGTAGTAAGGTCAATTTTTCCAGGACATAGATGTGATCCCATGAAAGACAAATTTGCTTGCGAGGGGGCCTCATATGCAATGCTACTTCCACACTCTGATTTACCAAAAGAGAAGAAAGCTAGAGAGAGATCCATTATTAGACAAGCAGAAATGACTGCTAAATGCATCTTAATGGACTTATATGATAAGTCATCCTGAAGTAGCTCACAAAAGTATTTCAAGACCAGAGGGATGTTAACCTCAAGTGACCCTCTGTTTCTGTTTATACACCACTAAGAAGATCTCATCCAGTTGTAAACATAATATTTCCTAGTAGCAGATTTTCTGGCCTCCCTTAACACATGCTGTACATCCTCATGAAACAAGTACCTAAACAGAGTCAAGGTTGAATCATCCAGGCTGTCAGTTGAAGTTTCTCCAAACTAGAGGGCACCAGATGCCTCTGAGACTGTGTGAGTAAATCCAGACTGTGAGGAAGTCTGTGGCAATTGCTCTTGGTCAATACCATTAGAAGGGAGAATCACTATTGCCTGAGCCAAAAGGGGGTCAGCTCAATGATCTTTGGCATTTTTTCTGACTCTTCAGAAGTGCTTTGTGACTTAGTGGAAAAGGTAGAAATGCATTTATGAACATTCCTTTCCACAGGAATGAGAATTGCGTGGCTGCAAGGATGTCTGAAACAGAAGTTCTCCATCTGTCTGTTTTGAAAGGAGGTGAACAGATGAGGCATTCCCCACTTCTGGACTAGATACTGAAACACCACTACCTTGAGCTGACACTTGTGTGGGTCTGCCCAGAATCTGCTTAATCTGTCTACCACAACATTTTGCTCTAAAGGGATATATGATACCTGAAGAGCCAAAGAATGTTATTAAGCCAGCTCCTAGGCCATCATTGCTAATTATCACAGAGGATATGACCTTGTGCCTCCTTATTTGTTGAGGTACCACATTGCTGTGATGTTGTCTATAACCACAAGGAGAGGACACTGAGTCCATAAGTGGTGAAGGACTTTTAAAGCATGGATCACCACCAAGATTTCTTTGATACTGATGTGCATCCATACATCCTTGGACCTTCAAGTGGCTTGTACTTACACTCCCATTGACGCAGCTCCCCAGGTGAAGTCAGATGAATCTATCTGGACAGATTGTTCAGGAAGAGGTGGGAGGAAAGTAATTGCTAGACTAATACTCAGCTGTGTTCTCCACCAGTGTAATTCACATCTGATGAAGGCCAACACCAGCAATGGAGATGCTGGGTCCAACAAATTTGAACATACAACTGAATTTTCCTGATGTGTAGATGGACCAGTGGTATCATAAGAATCATGGATGCCATCAGTCCTAGAATTTTTAGGAAGTCTCTTGCTGTGAAATGCTCTTCCTGGAGAATTCCCTAAACATTGTCTGGTAGGACAGAAGTTTGCCTTTGGGAAAAGGCCATTCTTTTGTAAGTTTAGATTAAGCATCCCAGAAAGACAAGTTTTTACATAGGTGTCAGGCATGACTTCCGAAGGTTCAACTTGAACCCATGCTAGTAAGATCAAGACCTTCTCTAGTGATTCCAAACAATGGGATACAGACTCTTCACAGTCCAGCAAGTTGTCCAAGTAAGGAAAATGTGAATGCCAACAGGCCAGCAGTGAACCACTATTGGAACAAGGCAGTTGGTAAATACCCAAGGTGCACTGTATAGCCCAAATGGCAATGCAGATAACACATAGTATGAACCAGACACAAGAAATCTTAGATATCTCCTGAAGCGATGAGCAATGATGATATGATGATATACAACCTTCAAGTCAAGGGTCTCCATGAAGCAGTGGTAAAGCAGAAGAAAAAGAAGCATCTTCAGGGTGAGCATCTTGAACTTGGACACCTTGACAGAAGTATTCAAAAAGAATAGGTCCAACACCAGTCTCCATGAACCAGAAAAATTCTGGAATAGAAACCTTTAACTTTCACCAAAGGAGGAATGGGCTCTGTGACCCCTGAGTCCAGCATTTGCCAGATTATTGGAGGGAATAACAAAGTCTTGTCCAGCAGGTGAGGGGGAACACTTCCTGAATGGAGGCAGCTGTTCCTTCCACTGCTACCTGTAACCTCTATAGACGATGTTCAACATCCATTTGTCAGAAACCACTGATGGCCAGGTTGCATTGCTGAGAGCTAACTTTCAAAATAGGGCACCTGGAGGGGAACTCAGGAATGACCAGAGCCAAACCTCATCATAGTCATAGGTCAGAAGGGAGGTTAGCTTTTTTTGGGAAAGGAAATCCTCTTGATATGTTTGGCAGAGTTCTCATTTCTTTTGGTGCCTTGGCTTTTGTTCGGCTGTGAGTTCTGTTTATTGGGCCACCAAAAATGATCCCGTTCACTGGGGGGAAACTTGGGGATATGGTACATTTTAGACACCCCTTGCATCAATTTACCACTGTCTTCCCACTGTTTTAGGATCTGACCAGCTGTTGTACCAAATACACAATCAGAATCAAGCAGAGCATTCATAATCTTATTTTTAACTCATTAGAAAAGTTTTTACTGTGCAAGCAAGCATACCTTCTTACCACCACCAAAATCACTGCATTTCTAAACACTGTATCAGCCCCCTTCAAGGTGATGTAGAGAGGCCCAGTAAGTGAATCCTTTTCTATTTACTTGTGTAAATTTTGCAAGTAGATGGTTTATGAGATGACAAATGTATGCATTTAACTGGGGAAGACAGCATATCATACCTGGTCACTAATGGAATTGGAAATACAAAGCTGTCAGCTTGAGAGTTGTAATGTTTGGGTGACTGATGCCCATCAGGTGTTACAGGAGGTCCAGAACTGGATCCAGAATACAAGGTATTTGTACCAGATGAGGCCAAAAGGGTACAATAAGGATGACTTTGTTCTTCAACTTGGCTGCTTTCTGTAGAAATTTGGGAATTAGTGGGGTCAGAGGAAAGGCATAAAGGAGACCAGGTGGCCAATTGTGAAGAAGAGCATCCCTCAGTAACTCACCATCTGGAAGGATGAGGGCAAAGTAGCTGCTGCATTTGTTGTTCAGAGGGGAGGCAAAAAAGCCGCAGCACGGCTGGCCCCATAAGTGGAAAATCCTTTCCAACACTTTTGGGTTGAGGAACCACTCGTGAGGTAGAAGGATATACTTGCTCAATTTGTCTGCTATCACACTGGACTTCCCTGGAATATGGATTGCAATCAGAAAGTGGTTGGATGAGATCACCCACTGCCATACCCTGAGGGCTTCTCAGCATAAGGGGTAAGATCTGGTTCCCCCATGTTTATTGATGTACCAGACTACTGACATGTTACCTGTCTGAATCACAATAGTCCCTAGAGACAGAGAGTCCTGAAGTGCTCACATTGCTAACAGCAGCACTCTCATCTCTAGAACATTTATGTGCAGATTGGCATCTGATGGGGACCAAGTGCCTTGGACTGTCTTTCCCTGGCAATGCCCCCCATCCAAGCTGGAAACCATCCATGGTCTCTGTGGGCTTGGGTTGAGGGGGAATGATTGGACACCCTTGTAGGACTTGATTTGAATGAATCCACCACAGAAGATCTATTTTGCATGTATTGGTGATCAATGCTGGCATTAACAAAGGATGCTGAAGGATGGAACATTGAATCGCAAGTAGCCATTGTAAAATTCTCATGTGGAACCAGGCTAGGGGAACAAGAGTTATGGCAGCCACCACTGATCCTAAAGCTTGATGTACTAGCAGTGCTGGAACTCTGTTTCTTTGTAATAGTGTATAGACTTGAGTCTTGATAGTTTCCAGTCGGGACGGAGGAAGTGAGGCAATGGAAGTTCTTGTGTCTAACAACACTCCTATAAAGGTTAGAGTTTGTGTTGGTTCCAGCAAGGATTTGTCAAAGTTGATTGCGATGCCTAGATGTTCACACAATTGTAGTACTTTTTGTTTTGCTGCTAGCAGTAGCTGCCTGGAAGTAGCAGAAATGAGCCATTCTTCTAAGTACAGAACACCTGGAATCCTTGCAGTCTTAAGCAAGCTGCTACTACTGCCATGCATTTGGTGAACAACCTGGGGGCTGTGGTGAGACCAAAAGTAGAACTCTGAATGGATAATGACTGGCTCCCAGCCAAAAGTTAAGGAATCTTCTGGAATGTCCCTCCATCTTTATGTGGTAGCACACATCCTGAAGATCTACTGAGCACATCCAGTCATCCTTTCCTAAAAATGGAAGAATGGACTGAACCGTGACTATCCAGAATTTGTTTTTTCAAACAGATTTGTTCAGTTCATTGAGATCCAAAATTGGTCTACAGTGCCCTGTCTTTTTTGGCACTAAAAAGAATCCTGAGTAAAATACGGATCCTATTTGGTCTGGTGGGACTATTTGGATGACTCTTTTTTCTAGCAGCTTTTTAATTTGAATAGCTGCCTCTTCCTTTTGACTGGGTGGAACATTGGGAAATCTCTCTGAACAGGGAGGAGGAAGGGGAAAGGTAATTATATAGCCTCTGGAAATGATTCTCTGCACACAAGTATCAGAGGTGATTTCTTGCCAGGCTTTTAAGTGCAGGGATAAGCAACCCGTGATTATCTCCAGAGGTGGACAAGCGGGCCTCCATTCAGGAGTGTTGGAAGGGTTACCCGAAGAAGGAATCCCAGAAACCCTGATGCTGTGGGCCACCTCTGCCACAAGCACTGTGTCTTCCATTATTGTTCCCCCCTCTGCCTCTGGGGGAACCTTCACCAAGCATAGTCTGGGAAGACCCTTGGGATTTCCTGAACCACATTTTGCCTGTTCCGCGGTTCCTAGAGAAGGACCTCTGAGGAGTGGAAAAACATACTTCTATGGCAGAAAGGGTTTTCTTATCCTTCTCACACCTGGTTAAAGTGAATCTAACAGTTGGGCCAAAAAGGAAAGAGCCATCAAAAGGTGCATTGACAAAAACTTGAAGGACTCCTTATGGAAATGCCTGAACCTACTGCTCTTGTCATTCCTTCAGTTACATGACAGCCTCATGGAAGAATTGGAAATGGATGTCAGGGTAGCCAACTGAGAGGTGACTGAATCCTGTACCTCTTGAGAAACAGCTCCTGAGAGTATCTGACAGCTCCTTTATCAGATCTCTCTGTAATCTTGTAAAATGTGTCAGGTATTTCAAAAACCATAGGGCAAAGATCGATGAAGCATAAACTCATTTCCCAACTCTATCCATCATCTGAGACTCCTTGTTAGGGGGATGGATAGAGGAACTTTCTTCAGCTAGTTCCTTTTTTTGTGGCTGCTGCTACCACCATGGCATCTATGGGAACTATCTCTGTCCAAAAAGGCTTATCCTCTGAGGCTGTGATGATTTTGTCTGATCTATTGGGAAATGGTTCTATGGAGTCAGGGGCCTTCCACACCTGATAAGAGATCAATTCAATGAGCTCGTTGGCAGATGGAGATACCCAGGAAGTAGATAGGTGAGTACCAAAAGCCTGCAGGTACATGGATTCCTCAGTCAAAGGGTTGAGGGACTTACAACCACCTCTCTGCTTAAGTATTTACAGGATGCCTCCAAATGAGACATCATCAGGAGGTGAACTGTGGGACTTTTTGCCCTCATTGAATTTCATGTCTTCTGTGATGGACTCTTCTGAGAGTCCAGGTGTTTCATCTTACACAATTTCTTCCAAGGTACCTCCCCAGGGGGAACATCTGGGGAGGTTTCTGAAGAAGAAGGAGTACCCTGCTGGGTAGCCTGAGGTTGCAATTCCCACTGACCCTGTGGAGGGGTTGGTTGATGCTCTAGACCTGAAAAAGCCAGGGACAGGGTCTTCAAGGAGGAAGGAACTAGCCTAGTACTGGAAGTAGCCAAAGCCCTCTTTGTGACTTCAAATACTTAGCCACTGGAAGAGGTGCTCTGGGGCTGAAAAGAAGACCTTGGTGCCAAAGCCCCTCCCTGTCCCAATGAAGTCCCCATTGAGACCGAAATCAGCTCCAAACTCATCCGTGTCGATTTACCAAAATTCCAGGATGGCTCTGATAAACTGGGAGCAGATCCCAATGACTAGAAACTTTTAGTTATGTACTCACCATAACTTCAGATGTTTGGGATCCATCTCGCCTACATTCTGAATGATGGGTTTATGCCAAAGAGCGAAGTCTCTTATTGGCTGAGCTTACTATATCCCAGGATGCACCACCAACAGTCCCCCAGATCTAGTTTGTCCGCATACATGCACACATGCATACCCTGCTTATATAACATCGTCAGATGAAACAAGATAAAAACAGTGGAGCTCAAAACCGTTCTATCTCTTCTGATCTGCAAGGCAGGGGAAGGAGGAGATGGATCCCAAACATCTGAAGTTATGGTGAGTACATAACTAAAAGATGTTATGTGATCCTATCTCGCCTACATTCTGAATGATGGGACAGCGTCCTAGCACCTGAATCCTGGGTGGCTCACTGGAAAACACTCCTGAGTACCGTGGAACCAAATGAAGCTCGCCCTTTAGATGCCACATCCAATTTGTAGTGGGAAATGAAAGGGTTGGACCAAGTAGCCGCAGCAATAAATAAATAGCGAGCTTGGAATGAAAAGCTATAGAAGTAGCCATAGCTCTGGTAGAATGAGCTTTGATAGATGATGCGAGTTGCTTATTTGAAGAAGAATAGGCCTGAAATATGCAATCTCTGATCCATTTTGAGATTGTAGCTTTTGTGATGGTTTGGCCCAATTTATTATCCGAGAAGGACACAAACAACTGGTCTGACTTACGGTTGCTGGGTCCTGTCTAAATAATTGCCTGTGAACATCCAATTTATGGAGAGTGTATTCTGCCTCATTAGAGAATTTTGGAAAGAAAACTGGTAGTTCTAGGGATTGTTGAAGACAGAAACTAGAGCAGACCTTTGGGACAAAGGATGGATTAGGCCTAAGAGATACTCTATCTTTGTGGAAAATCAGATATGGTGGTTTAATAGACAGGGCTTGAAGTTCAGAGACTCTTCTTGCAAGTAATAGCCACTAAGAATGCCGCCCATGACAGATATTTTAATTCGCATGTAGCAGCCGGTTCAAAGGGGAGATGTTAATGCAAGCACTAAATCAAGATCCCATGGAGGTGCAGGATGAAAAACTGGTGGTCTTAACAGACTCGCACCTTTAATGAATGTTTTGCATAGCCTGCTGCTCATCAAAGGAGGATCCGTAGATTCATGGAATTTAGAAATAGCAGCTAGTTGAACTTTAATAGTTGAGACAGAAGATCCCTGATTAAATAGGGATGTTAAGAATTTCAAAACCTCTGGGACAGGAGCAGTGATAGGGTTTAAGCCCTTGAGTTGAGCCCAGATAGCAAACCTTTTCCACTTACTGAGGTACAATTTGTTAGTGGTGGGTTTATGGGCAAGACAAAATGTGAACAACTTCAGGGTCTAGTGTGTGGCTTCTGACTAAGGTCGGAAGTGGAGGAGCCAAGCTGTCAATTTCAGAGATTGAAGAGACTGATGCCAATGTCCCGACTGATGAATTAGCAAACGGGATCAGGTCTAAGGTCCACGGATCGTCCACTGCATGCTTTTTCAGGTAAGGAAACCATATCTGACGAGGCCAGTATGGGGCAATCAGAATCATTGAAGACCTTAGCTGGGAAGCTTTTGAATGACTTTGGGAAGGAGTGGGATTGGAGGAAAGCATAAAGCAACCCTGTTGGCCAGGGTTGAGCTAGAGCATCCATGGCCGTACTTCCTGATGTGGAATCAAGGAGAAGAATCTTTGGCACTTGGTGTTTTATGGAGTCGCAAATAGATCGCAGCCCCCATCTCTTGAAAACCTGGGCGTTTAGAGACCATTCGTGAGGAGAGAGAATTGTCCTGCTTAGTTTGTCCTTGACTTTCCGATGTGGGTCGCTACCAAGAAGCGGTTGGTAGCTACAGCCCATTCCCACACTCTCATGGCCTCTCTGCAAAGGGATACGATCTGGTCCCTCCTTGTTTGTTCAGATACCAAACCACCGACATGTTGTCTGTGTGGATGGCGATGATACCCTGAGGAAGGAACTTGTGTAAGGCCTGTAGGGATCGAAGTACAGCCCTCATCTCCAACACGTTGATGTGGAGAAGAGCTTCGTCCGGAGCCAGGATCCCTGAACTAGCCTGCCCAGACAATGCCCCCACCCTATCTGGGAGGCATCTGTCGCCAGGGTAACCGCTGAGGGGAGAACAAAGGGTTTGCCCTGATCTAACTTGGATGTCTGCAGCCACCAGAGCACGTCCCTTTGCATATTTCCGTAATCATGATGAGATGATTGAGGGGGAGATCTTGAAAGGTCCATTGAGTTGATAAGAGCCACTGAAGAATCCTCATGTGTAACCTTGCTAGAGGAACTAAAAGTACCGTGGCAGACATTGAGCCTAGAACCTGCAGGACCATCCTGGCTGGGGCTTTGGATCTCGAGATCAGAGCTTGCACTTGGCCCTGTAACGGATCCTTTCGCAGGAAGAAAGACGCATCAATCTTGAGTCTATCTCTGCTCCTATAAACTTTATGCGCTGAGAGGGCAGCAAGACAGACTTTGACCAATTGAATGTAATCCCCAGGAAACACCCAGGTCGATGGTGGCTTTGAGATTGTCCATAAGTAGATGCCTGGTGGTGGCAGTCAGGAGCCAGTCGTCGAGGTAGGGAAACACTTGGAATCCAAGGCTCCTCAGGTGAGCCACTACTGCCAAACACTTGGTGAACACCCTGGGGCTGTGGTGAGGCCAAAGGGCAGAGCACAAAATTGGTAATGACTGGCTCCCAGGCTGAAGCGCAGATACCTTCTGGACGCCTGATGTATCGGTATGTGATAATAGGCGTCCTTGAGGTCTATGGAGCACATCCAAACATCCTTCTCTAACAATGGGAGAATGGATTGCAACGTGACCATTCGGAATTTGGATTTCAGAACGATAGGTTCAGTCTGCTGAGATCCAATATTGGTCTCAGGTCCCCTGTCTTTTTTGGCACTAAAAAGAACCTGGAGTAATTTCCTAATCCGATTTGGTCTGTGGGGACCGTTGATGACTCCTTTTGTAGCAGCTTTGAAGCTTCTGCGGCTGCTATTTCCCTTTGACTGGGTGGTGGGTCCGGGATTCTCTTGGACGGAGGGTGAGTATTTGAATGGGATGATGTAACCTCCGGCAATTATCCGCACCCATCTGTCCTGAGTGATTGACTCCCAGGCTTTTAGGTGCTTGGCAACGACACCCGACTGGCTCGAGCAGCACAGCCGGGCAATCCCTCATGTCGTATGGGAGGCTGAAGAGCAAGGACTCGCGGTCTCCAGAATTGCGGGCCCTCTGCCGCCTCTGGGACGGCGCCTCTGCCTCTGGACGGGAATCTTCCTGCTGTTGGGAGAAAAACTTTGCGATTTTCCGGAACCACATTTTCCCTCCTTTGGCCTTGGGGTAGGAATAACGGCCTCACGGCAGATAACGCTTTTCCCTCTTGCTCACAGCGGTAAGGGTGTCTTTCACCTTGGGTCCAAACAATGAGGACCCCACAAAGGGGGCGGCCGGCGAAGGAAGACTTGAAGGCCTCCGAACTGACAGAGCCAGGCCTGTCTCGTGAGCCACGCCTGTGCCATAAGATATGAGCCTCATGGACGAAGTTAGCAATTGATGTCAGGATAGCCAACTGAGAGCTAACGGGCTGGGCTAGCTGCTCAGGTAGGTTACCGAGAGGAGTCTGACAACTCCTTGACCAGATCCCTCTGAAGCCTAGTAAAATGTGCCAAGTAATTCAGAGACCTTAAAGTAAAGGCCGCTGAAGTCAGGGTGCGCTTGCACCTATCCATACTCCTAGACTCCTTATTAGGAGGATGGATGGACGTTGAAGCCTCTGCCACGTCCTGCTGTGTAGCAGATGCCACCACCATGGCATCTACAGCCACGCCTTTGGTAAGAAACTCCTTCTCGGGGAGCAGATAAGAATTTGTTTGGACGAGAAGGGACTGGTTCCACAGTATCCACAAACTAAATCCAGAAGCTCGTCGGCGGAGACACCCAGGAGGCGGAGGGCTGAGCCCCAAAGGCCTTGAGGAGCACTGATTCGTCCGCAGAGGGGGTTTGGACATCCATGTTTGAGGATCTCCAAGATGTCTGCAAAGGAGACATCATCCCTCTGCATCATCCATATCCGTGTCCGATGTGATAGACTCGGGAGTCCACGTCTCTTCCTTGGGGGTTCCTCTGACTCAAAACCCTCAGGAAGAGGGAACCCCACTGGGGGTAACCTCAGGCCTCGGGCCTGGCCATAGACAGGGGACTACCAAGGACCCAGTCTCCACGCCCAGGGAAGGTGCTGGTAAAACCGGAGAGATGGCAAGAGGATTTGGCCAAGGCACTCCTCATGGCCCTGAAAGCCGGACCTCCAGAATCCTGGGAGCGCCCAGTCTCCGGCCATGATAGTAGACGGAAGTCCCAGAGGGAGGCTCGGAACCGAGCTCGGGTCCCAAACATCACCCCGGTCCAGCCGAAGAAGTGACCCGAGGGCCGGGTTGGAGTAAGGGTCGGAGCCGACCCTGAGATCTCCACCGGCTCCAAGAGCACCTGCTCCGGACGGAGCCGGGCAGTCGGAGGAGGAATAGCAATGGGATGGGTCATGGCCATGGTCCGAAATCGGCCTCGGCCAACTGGGTCGGAGCCACAATTTTTGGAAGACTGGGGACTGGAAAAGTCTTTGGAGCACCCTGTCTATATCAGAATCCGACATTCTCAAGACCGAGAGGAAACAGAACGGGTTCGAAGACGCCCCAATGGACTAGGGGACCGGCTCCGAGGCGACTCGATGAGAATCGGCGCCGAGGAAACGCACACCAGATTCCATCGGTGCCGAGGTAGGCCGAGGAGGAAGTGTCTGAGCCTTTGTCGGCTCCGAGCAGTGGAGCCGACGGGTGACCCGCCTCGATGCCCCAGCCATCGGCTCCGGTCCAGGAGTCGATACTGGAGGCATCGAGGCAGACCTCGGCCCAAGTCTTTGGAGCCAAGGAGAGGCCTGCCTAGGTCTCTTGGCAGTCGGATCCGACGGACTGGTCGGCGCAAGCCCTTTTCTTTGGCAGGAGTCGGAGCGAAGACAAGGCTTCTTCAAAAGAGGGTTTAATCAACCCTTTAAGAATTAATTTATTTTTCCTCTCCTGGAGGACCCTAGAGGAAAAAGCGTGACACACGCTGCATGACTCCTGCAAGTGCTTTGCCCCTAAACAATAAACACAAAGAAGATGGTCATCCGTGACAGACATCTTAAAAGCACATTTAGTACATTTTTTAAAGCCCGAAGGCCTAGGGGCTTGAGACATAATGCTAACGATTCCTGACAGGAAATTTAATCACTGTAGAATCGGTAATGACAAAAAAGCCGAAGGCTTACAGAAACTGTGTAAAACACAAGCGTAGGTGTAACAACCGGGAACTTTAAATACTAGATTTCAGTTAAAGAGTTTGACCAAAAAGGCCCTGGATTGGAAGTGGGCGCCAACAAACTCTACACAACCACACACAATAAATTTCAGTACTCAATCAAACACAATATCAAAAGCAATAGCTATAGCCGTTAAAACGGCTTTTGTTTTGAAATACAAGCACAAAACTGACAGAAAAAGTAGTTAATAAAAAGCTACTCAGCCCAGCCAGCTCGAGACCACGTCCTTGCAGTTAAGCGGCAAACGAGATCTGGGGGACTGTTGGTGGTGCATCCTGGGATATAGTAAGCTCAGCCAATAAGAGACTTCGCTCTTTGGCATAAGCGTGCCGAGTCGGAGCCGAGGGATCGGCTCCGAACCCATCATTCAGAATGTAGGCGAGATAGGATCACATAACATCTGATGATCAAGCTGTGGACCCACAAGGACTCCAGTTCAAACACCACTGAAGTGTTCAGGGCAATCATCCATTCCAAAAAGAAGAAATGTTCAAAACTGACATGGTAATTTTCCGAAAGCTTGAACCAAGGACTCTAAAGTACCTGTGGAGGTTAGAGGAGGAGGACTGGAAGGGGAGGCGGAAGGAATTGGTGCCTGTCCCAAAGGGGTAGGAACTAATGGAGTGCCCAACATCCCTTGGGCCCAAAGTATCTTCATCACCAACCTCTCTATAGCGACTTCTGTCAGACTCCTGGAAGAATGAATAGAGAGCACTGGGGGGGGACGGGACTTTGGTCTATCTAAAAATGGAGATTGTGGTCTGTCAGCAAAGGGGTTCATTGAAAGTGAATATTTAGTCCTGGGTAGCAGAGTGAAAGGAACTGAGAATTTTTCCACAGCCAAAGAAGAAATTAGAACCAAGGAAGCAGGTATCAGTTTCGTGGTATGCTTAGGGGTCAAAGATTTTGAAGTCGGCTCTAATGTTTTCTTCTTTTTTTGGCTCAGAGCTGAGGATGTACTAGAAACCAATGCAGAGCATTTCTTCACCTCCGAGGATCTAGAGGAAGAAGAAGCATGTCCAGATTTATGCTTGGTCTTGTCCAGGGATCCAGATATGTCCTCCCCAAAAGAGGAGGGACGAAGGTCTTTCAGAATAAGTTTATTCTTTCTATCTACCAACTCTTGGTGACTGAAAGCATGGCAGATAGAACAGTCCTCTTGCAAGTGTAAGGGACCAAGACAATATACACACAAAGAATGCTGGCCAGAAAACAAAATTTGGTACCGCATTTCAAACATTTTTTTTAAACCAGACTGAGACTTCTCTTTATCAGCCATCTTCAGGAGAAGTCAGCGATGGCAATAGCAAACACACACACACACACACACACACACACACACACACACACACACACACACACACACACACACACACACACACACATAGAAAAGGGAAGGCACCAACAATAAAAAAGTCAACAGGACAGATTGAAAGGATTTTTTTTCAGAGGAAGAGTTAGCAACAATGATAAACAGTAGACTTACCAAGCAGTAAGGGAGTAGGGGTAAGGGACGCCAACAATGCTATGTAAGAGCTACTAAGAAAAACAAAAAAGTACCAAAGCTAACACAGCTGAAGGTAAAACAATAACTTTAATGCACACAAAAGAGAGTAAGCACTTTCACGGTGTGCTCTCACAGCTTCATTAGACTTAAGCCTATCTAATTTCCCTTTCAAATGTAAGAATCAAACTCTGTACCTTACTATGTCTGTGAGGTAAACGCCTTAACTATTACACCAACCCCCAATAAGAGGGTGCCCAGGGCTTCTCCAGGACTCACAAAAAAAAGTTATGTACTCACCATAATGTTCAATCTGAGTTGTTGCTTTTCATTTGTCTTCAACCTGTGGGACCCGGATCCGGCAAGGATCTGACTTGGTTGCATATTCCGGCATCCGATCCATGTTCCAAGCTCCTCCCCTACCCAAAATGCCCCAGTCTCCCTCCTCCCCTTAGATCAAGTTTGTTGCAGAATAGCAGCACCCCAACCTAGACCATATGCCTATAGAAAAATGGCATTACCACAAAGGTTATCAAGAAGGAAACTAGCCGGAATAGAGGGGCTATGCCTCTTCCATCCAGTCTACTACACAGCTCACATGAGACAGGGAGAAGGAAGGAGGGAGGGACGGTTGAAAACAAATAAAAAGCAACAACTCAGATGGAATGGTGTGGTGAGTACATAGCTTTATTATTTGAAGTTGTTTTCATTTGGTCTTCAACCTGTGTGACAGAGACCACAGCTACCAATGAACCCTGAAAGGTCCTCATGGAAGGATGTTCCAGAGCATGGCTGAGCCAAAAGATACCCTGCCCCTGGAAAGAAGGTCCAATTTATAATGGGAGATAAATGTGTGCGATGATGCCCAGGTAGCTGCAGAGCAGATATCATCTAAGGAAACCCTAGATCAAAAAGATGCAGAAATACCAACAGACCTGGTGGAATGCACCCAGACATGCCCTGGTGGTGATAAACCTTTGGCTCAATAGGCTAATGAAATGCATTCAGAAATCCATCGAGCAATAGTAACCTTAGAGACAGGCTTTCCCAAGAAGGGTTTAGAAAAGGAAACAAAAAGTTGATCAGACTTACGAAAGGATTTTTTTCTATGCAAATAGAAACATAAATGCCTGTGAACATCAAACAGGTGCAATTTGTACTCTCCTTTGTTTTGGAAATTTGGAAAGAAAACTGGAAAATTGATGACCTGGTTAATATTGGACTCTGATGCCACCATCAGAAGGAATGATGGATTTGTTTGCAGGGATACCCTGTCTTTATGGAATACCATATAAGGGGGCTTGACAGACAAGGCTTGGATTTCCGAAACTCTCTTGGCTGAGGTAATTGCAACTCAACCATAGCTGCTGGTTTGAAGGGTAAGAAACCAGAGCCTGCAGCACCAAGGTGAGATCCCAAGGGGGAGTTGGGTCCTTAACTGGAGGTCTAAGGGAAAAGGTACCTTTCCAAAATGCCTTACAAAGCTTGGATGAAGCCAAAGAAGCTGAATACTCACCTA
The DNA here is from genome assembly GCF_019279795.1 of Protopterus annectens. Classification (NCBI taxonomy): domain Eukaryota; kingdom Metazoa; phylum Chordata; order Ceratodontiformes; family Protopteridae; genus Protopterus; species Protopterus annectens. The sequence goes on from NC_056732.1 coordinate 1,333,591,809, forward strand.
TGTGAAGATTAGAGATCACTGCCAGTTGTACTTTTACCATAGAAAAACTAGCGCCATGATTAAAATTATCTGCCAAAAACTCCAAAATGGCCAGAACTGGTGCAGTAAAAGGATCCAGATCATGGTAAGAAACCCAGATCGAGAAACGCTTCCACTTGCGCAAGTAAATCTTTCTGGTAGAAGATTTGTGAGCTGCTACCAAAATCTTCTTAACAGGAGAAGACAGCCCGGGAGTCCTAACTATCAAGGGAACTGGAGCAGCCAAGCCATGAACTTCAGGCTGACTAAGTCTGGGTGAGGAATTACTGTGGGATGTGAGGGATGTGTAATCAGATCCGGAACTGGATATAGCATCCAAGGAGGACAGACTGCATTAGACCACAGACAGGGGAACGAAACTTGGTGAGGCCAGAAAGGGGCAATGCGGATCACTGAGCTCCTGAGCCATTGAGCTTTCTGAATGAATTTGGATATCAGAAGCAATGGAGGGTAGGCATATAGTAGACCTGAGGGCCAAGCATGAACTAGAGCATCTCTGGGGGGCTCCCCTGGATGGGAATTCAGAGCAAAATACTCGCTGCACTTCACTTTGGAAGGAGAGGTGAAGAGATCGCAGCAAGGCTGACCCCAATTTAGTAAGATCTGTTCCACTACTGAAGGATTCAGAAACCACTGCTGAGCCTGTCCGCAAGTATGTTGGACCTCCCCGGAATGTGTGTTGCCACCAGAAAACAGCCAAAGGAAATTGCTCACTCCCATAATCTCATGGCTTTGCAAAAAGGGGATAAAATCTGGTCCCCCCCGTTTGTTGCTGTACCAGATTACTGACATATCGTCTGTCTGGATAGCAGTAGTCTCTTGAGGAAGATAGGCATGTAGAGCTTACAACACCAAAAGCATTGCCCTCATCTCCAGGACACTGATATGCAGATGGGTCTCCAGGGAAGACCACGTGCTTTGGACTGGCCTTCCCATGCAATGCCCACCAACCCAAGCAGGGAGGCGTCTATGGTCACTGTGATCGCGGGAGGGAGAATGAATGGACGACCCAGAAGAAGGTCCAGGGATTGAAGCCACCAAAGGAGAAAATCCTTGCAAACCCAAGATAATCAAACAGGATGTAATAAGGAAAGGTCTAGCAAGGACCACTGAACCATCAGAGTCCCCTCATATGAAGGCATGCCATTGAAATGAGCGTGATCATGGCCACCATGGACCCCAATGCCCAAAAAACTGAATCCGCTGGAGGATGTTTGGCTTGAAAGATGTAATAGACATGAAGTCGAAGAGATAACAGTCTGTCCGGAGGAAGAAACATCTTGTCTTGAATAGTATTTACATGATCCCCAATACAGTCGAGAATATGCAGTGGTGAAAATTTGGACTTGTTGAGGTTTATGGTTATGCCCAAATAGTGAGCAGTCTTGAGAAGATGATCCCTGGCTTGACACAGCCGATGCCTGGAGGGAGCGGAAAGGAGCAAATCATCCAAATAGAGGAAGATCTGAAACCCCTGCAGTTGTACGTGAGCTGCCATTACCGCCGTCACTTTGGTGAACACCCTGGGAGCAGTGTTGAGCCCAAAGGGGAGCACTCTGAACTGAAAATGACTGGCTCTCAGGCAAAAGTGGAAGAAACTCTAACAGCGCCTGTTCATCTTGATGTAATAGTATGTGTCCTGGAGATCTGCCAAGCACATCAAGCTGTTTATCTGCAGGAAGTGCAGAATGGATTGAAGGGTGACCATCCAAAATTTTGTCATGGCAACTGACAGATTTAGGGTTGAAAGATCCAGAATGGGTCTTAAGTCCCCCATTTTCTTTGGCACTAAAAAGAACCTGCAATAGATGCCTGATCTGGATTGGTCTGGGAGGGTGGGCTGGATGACTCACTTTTCGAGCAGTCTGGTAATTTCTACAGCTGCCTGCTCCTGTTGCATGGGTGGAATATCTTGGAGGTATTTGGAAGGGATCGGGGATTGAAGAAAGGGGATCAAGTATTATCTTCAAAATTCATTGATCATCAGTGATAGATTCCAGGCTGTTGGGTGCAGAGAAAGATGTCCCCTGAATGCCTCCATAGGCAAGCAGTCGGGAAACCCTTCAGGGCTGCTGCAAGGATCTGTCTGGGAAAGGATCCCATAACCCTTGGTTCCATGGGCCCCCTCTGCTATGAGGGTGGCTTCTATCATATCCCCCTCTGTCTCTGTGTTAAGGCGAGTCCTGGGCATCGTGGGAAGAGCCTTGAGATTTCTGGAACCACATCTTCTTCAATCCATGCTGATTCCTAGAGAAGGATCGTTAGGGGGTTGAGAAGTGAATCCCAATGGCAGACAAGGTCTTCCCATCTTTCTTGCTCTGGACTAAGGTGTCTCAAACAGTCTTGCCAAAAAGAGTGGAACCATCATAGGGGGCATTCATAAATGACATAGCCAGAGCCAGGTGTGACACCTGATGGCTAACTTCTTCTGGCAGCCCTAGAGGCACCTTCCATGGAGTGTGATAGGAGCCTCATGGAAGTATTACATATTGAAGTAAGGGTGGCCATACAGGAGGAGAATACCTTGTTCTCCTCTGCTGACATGGACCAAGGGCCATACTCAGCGATCTCGTTGACCAGATCCCACTGCAGTTTGATAACGTGTGCCATGTAGTTTAGAACACACAATACAAATGTAGCTGAAGTGTAAGCCCACTTCCCGAAATGATCCATAATCCGTGAATCTCGGACTGGAGGATGGACCATGGAGCTCTCCTGAGTGAGCTCTTTTTTGGAGGCTGCCACAACCACCATGGCATCTACCAGGGATTCCTTCAACCAATGTTGCTTAGTCAATGGACTGCTGAGAATTTTGTCCAGGCACTTGGGGATAGGCTCAATCATGTCCAGTTCCTTCCATGCCCTGGATGAAATTAAATCCACAAGGGATTCCATAGGAGGGGACACCAAGGAGGTATAGGGTCCTGTGCCAAATGCCTCCAGGAACACTGACCCTCCCTGTTGGTGCAGGATTTCCATGATGTCTCCAAACAAGACATATTCTGGGGGTAAGTGGGAGGAATCCTCCCCTTCCTCCAAGTCTGTATCTTCTGTGAAGGACTCTAGTAGGGAGTCCAAGTCCCTCCTCTTGCATGTGTGTTTCTGAGGGAGCTCCTCAGGAAGGATTTCTGGAGAAAACTCAGAAACCTCTGGGAGCTCTCGGGGGGAGAACCTCCAGGGGTGTAGTGGTGACAGGCTGTCCCTGAGGGGACAGGATGGCAGACTCCAACCCAGAGAGAGAGGGAGCCAGAACAGACTCTGAGGATGATAGTGTGAAGGGTCTTGAAGGAGCCGAGAGGACCCCCTCCACCACATCAAAAGCAGAGGGTAATGGATCCCCGAAGCAGGGGTGAGCAGGACTGGATTTGCCACCCTCTGCACTGATGGGGAAGCTGGAGCCAAATCTTTAGGTGCCGAGACTTCGATTGAAAGGGTTGACTCTGTAAACCTCAAAGTCAAAGGCATCCCCTCAGATCCAACTCCGAGGCTATGGCTCAGAGAGTTGGCCAGCTTCGAAAACATCGAGCCGAACCACTCAGAGCAATGGTCAGCATCAAGGTATCTGGAACAACCAGTGCTGATACCTCCACACCGGCAAACCTCAAACCCGATGACTCCAAAACCACAGATCGGATCGGAGAAGGAACAATGAGAAGGAAAATGGACTGCATGTTCCCTGCCCCAGAGGGGGAAGGAGCAGGCAAGATTCCCATCTGAATCTGGGTCTGAATAAACCTCCACATCACCCTGTCCACTTTGGTTTCAGAAAGGCTGCGAGAGGACCAGATGGAAGAAGCCACCAACCCAGGCCTGGAGTGGCACTGAGAGGAGGCAGAGAGGAGGGACTGAACCCAGGAAAAAGCAGGGGGACTGGAGTCAAGGAGAGCACCAGGTCAGATCTGGCTGAAACTTGGCCAGGGGATCGACCCCAGAACAGCGGTCAGGGGACTGCATTTTGGGCCTGTCCCATTCCTTAGAACATGACTTTTCCCCATCCATGGACTTCTTGATGGGAGGTTGAGTCCCAAAAGCCAGGAAGGAGGAAGAAGTAGAAGCCTCCGAAGGGAGGAGTGCCTTCAGAATCAACTTATTCCTCCTGTCGATCAAGGCACGGGGATTATAACCCACGCAGATCGAGCAGAAGGACTCTAGGTGCTCTACACCCAGACAAACAATGCACAGAGTGTGGCAATCAGAAGGGGGAAGCTTATGATTACATTCTGTACATTTCCTAAAGCCTGGCTTAGGAGGTTCAACCATGGCTAGATGAAAGCTACACTTCACTACACAGACAACAGAGAAAAAACAAGGTGGGAAAGGGAAGACATTGAAAGTGATAGTTTTTTTTTAAAGGAAACTGACATGAAGAGCACAGGGATAGGGTAGGGAAAGGTGATAGAAAAGACGCAAGACATGAAAGGAAGAAGGAAGATAGAAAATTTTTATCAAAAAGTCTAAACTTATGTTGCTCTCACTTTATTTCACTGTATGGTTAACAGACTGTAGTTTTCCTATACACCACAAGGTGGAACTCCTTTTCATTGGCTATAAAAGAGAGAAATGAAAGTGAAAGAGATTAGACTGAAACACAGGGTGAAGGAATAAGAGGCATTGTATTAAAACCAGATGTGTCCAGTGTCTGGGAGTGGAAAGTGAAGTTGCAGATCGTGTTTTTTCCCTACTTGGAAAATTTGGTTGATGGTGACCTGTGGAAGCAGAAGAGAAGTCTGGAACCAGTAGTCCCATGCCTGCATCTGATCAGCAAGGACAGGAATGCTGTTGGGCCTATTATAAAGAAGCCAATTTCGATTACCAGATGGCTGTTCGGTGATCTTTACACTTCTCATCAGTGGAACTGCGGTGCCTGACATCCAGAATATTATCGACAGAGTGGTGAGAGGCTTCGGCCGCCATTTTATACTTTTATAAGATTGTGCTATAGCTTTGACTGGGACTGTGGGCCTAGGCTTTTCCTTTTTTCCTTTTCTGAACTGGAACTGTTTAGCTTTATCTCGAAATAGTACTGGCTGTCATTTTGTGGATCACATGTTACTCACCCCTCAGTGTGGATTTCCCCTTAAATGCTTTGTGGATTACAAATACCTGGGTTTCATATGGGCTCCAACTTTGGGCCCCATCATGCCGGCATTAAGACTGTAAGTAGTCACTGGCCAGTGAACAGGGTATAACATTTCACAGTTTGGTCTGATTAGAACTGATCAAGGTGATAGGTGCTGTTAGTATTGTTGCATTATAGAATCTTTACTGCTTAATGACATTTTTGCTCATATTTGAATGACAAGACCTCTCTTATTGAGTTCCGGATTTGTGATTTCACTGTATATATGCCTCATATTGCCTTATTGCTAAACTTTGTGCTACTGCAATAATTTGTTTGCTACTCTGCTGTTGCCGGTTAAGATAGAGTTGCCATCTAGAATAAAATCTGTTATTATTTGCAACCTTGGTGTGTTGGGTGTAAATACGGGTGTCACCAGAGTCAGGTAGGAAGGAACCCGTACATTATTCAGCTACACCTGCAGGTGCGCTACATCTGGAGGCTCTTCCGGGATTGCCTGTACTGCCTAGAACTCCATCCTATTCCCCTGAATATGTATAAAGCAACAACAGCAGCAAGATGAACCCAGAAGTAGCCGCTAAGTGGTGCAAACAGCACAATGCTCAGTCAGAGCACTGCTTAGTTCTAGTGTTGCCAGGTGTCACATGGACTAACATGCAAATACATCAAATCACAGAATCCTTACCAGTTGTAGGCCGTGGATTTTTATTAGACAGCACTATGGACACTATAGAACAGAGCACATTGGCCCTATTAGAATGGAAAAACCCTCTAGAACATGAGCATATACCTTCGAGTGTATCAGTTTCAGGTGAGAATGCAGTCTGTGTGGTAATCCCTGAGAAGTGCACTACCCCAGCAATAGAACAAATACATGTGGAAGCTATCCAACCAGGTCAGAACCTTACACCACAAACTGAAGCTTCCCTGCCCACAAATACTATAGGGCCTGAAGTTTTGAATGTTTGGGAAGTCTTGTAGAAAAATGCTTAAGGCCTATACAGCCATTCACTAGGTTTGGGTACAGCAAATTACATTTCTTCTCGGGCAAGCAACCCACACCTCAGGGAGAGGAAGATTTTGGATGGATCATGCTTCACAATCCCAAGAGGAGTGGGATATCCCAGAAACTCAGAAGAAGCAGCAGATAGCTGAAAGTTTAAAGGTATTAGCTGTGGATACCATATGCAACCTAAGGATGAGTAAGCAAGATTGTACAGCCAAGGACTATTTAAGAGTACTGCAGGATGTGTTTGGAAGAACAGAGAGGGCTGCTGACCTATTTATCAGTTTGAACATACATACCAAGACGTTGGTCAGAAACTATCTGACTACATTAAGCAATTAAATAAAATGCTCCACCAGATCATCCTAAAGAAGAGGGTGGATCCGAATGTAGCTGACCAAGTACTAATTGGTCAGATTTTACAAGGAGCTGAAGCTATGGATCCCATTATGTGGAAACTGAGGATGTGAGATAGGAAAGAGACTCTAGCCTATTCTCAATTGGTTAAAGAAATGAGGGAAGTGGAAGCCCTGTTGGAAGCCAAATCTCAGTGTTCAACATCAACTAAAGCAGTGAGGAACACAAACAAAAGCCTGCAGCAGTGCTTACTACTCAAATGGGAGTCATGGTCCAGAGTGTCCACAATGTAGAGGTGTCACAGTTGCAGATGCAGGTGTCTTCCCTAACTGATGTCATAGCTCAAGTTACCAAGATGGTTGCAGAATTACAGAAAGCAGTGGTAACTTTAGATGAAGGGAGGAATACATCTGCTAGAACCTCCACGAAGGGACTCAGGGAAGAAACAAACAAACCGATGTTCAGAGTTCTTACTGGATTTTGTTTTTGCTGTGGAGACGCAGGGCATATCAAGTGACAGTGCCCACCCACAGTGTCCAACCAAACTGGAAAACCATCTCAGCAAAAGTTTCAGCATCTGAAACCACAAAGGATTACTAAGAAATAGTTCCATCCTTTAAAATGGTGAAGCCAACCGACTGTACCTCAACAACATGCTGACTGCCGTACGGCCGAACAACACTGGAAACAGAAAGTACCCTATGGCCTAGTGGGACTGTCCCCTATCATGGCAGTGAAGACAGAGGGTGTGTACAATAAAGCATTGTTGGATACTGGTGCACAAATCACCAGTCTGTTCAGAGACTTCTACCAGAAATACTTAAAGTATTTGCCACTTGGAAAATTAGAAGACTTGGAGATCTGGGGCTACGTGACATGAAGTTCCCCTATGATGGTTATTTCTCACTCAAGTTAGAATTTTCCACCTCAGTTGTTGGGTCAACAAAAGTTTTTGAAACTCTCACTGTTGTGTGCCCCAGGCCAAAAGGAAAGGATTCAGCATCTATTTTAGTGAGGACAAATACTGACCTCATCAGAAGAATGCTGACACCTCAGTTGACCCAGGAACACCCGATATTATATCCACTCCTGAGACCAGCCTTTTGTGCCCTTCAGAAGGAGAAGGATAGTAAGAAAGATGAAATTGGTCATGTATGGACCCTTCCTGGGAAAGAACATATAATTCATCCTAGTCAGGTCACCTGCCTGAGGGCCAAGATGAGGATGTGTGGACAAACAGCTTCCTCTCATCTCATGATGGAAATGGATCCAGAAATAGACTTGCCACCGGGGCTGGAATTAGTCCCCGAAGTTTGGCCTGCTGACAAGCTGAAGCATCCTTATGACACTTTGCCTGTGGGGTTGAAGAATAAAGGAAGTACCTCGATTGTCCTGCGCTCACAAGTGCATTTGGGAAATGTTTAGAAATGTTTATGCTGCCACTCCCTTACCTGCTTCTGTTTTGACAAGAAATGAGAGTAGTGTCAACGAGCTGAAGCTGGAAGATATTGATCTAGGAGGTGCTCTACTGTCCCCTAAGTGGGTAACCAGAGATAAAGAGCTGGATGTGTGTTGTGTGAAAAGTGCAAAACACTGAATAAGATTAAAAGAAGACTGGCCTTTCAGAGAATTTTCCAGAATGGTAGCCCCAGGAGAGCTGGAGGACTTGAGAAAACATCTGGAAGGACTTAAAGCTGCAGTGATAATTCGAGTGTCAAGAAGTCCACATACCTCTCCCATTGACGTTGTCAGGAAGAAGAATATGTCAATTTGCATGTGTGTTGACTATCATACTCTGAATCAGAAAACAATTCCAGAGTAGTACACAACACCCAGGATTGAAGATGCTCTAAATTGCCTAGTGGGCAGTAAGTGGTTCAGTGTGCCAAACTTAAGGAGTGGATACTATCAAATCCCTATGCACCCAGAAGATAAAGAGAAGACTGCCTTCATCACTCTTTTGGGATTTTTCTAGTTTGATCGCCTACCTCAAGGTTTATCGAATGCACTGGCAACTTTCCAGAGAATCATGGAAAGAACAGTTGGAGACATGCATCTCCTGAGTCTTAGTCTACCTTAACGACATAATTGTCTTTGGGAAGACCCTAGAGGATCACGAAGAAAGACTGACGAAGGTACTGGACAGAATTGAGAAGGAAGGACTGAAGTTATCATTGGACAAATGCAAATTTTTCCAACCTTCAGTGACCTATGGGGGACATGTAGTGTCAGTGTGGATTTCCCCTTAAATGCTTTGTGGATTACAAATACCTGGGTTTCATATGAGCTCCAACATCGGGCCCCATCATGCCGGCATTAAGACTGTAAGTAGTCACTGGCTAGTGAACAGGGTATAACAGAGTGTTTTCACAGTTTGGTCTGATTCGAACTGATCAAAGTTATAGCTGCTGTTAGTATTGTTGCATTATAGAATCGTTACTGCTTAATGACATTGCATTTTTGCTCATATTTGAATGACAAGACCTCTCTTATTGAGTTATGTGAGGTGTGATTTCACTGTATGTATACCTCATATTGCCTTATTGCTAAACTTTGTGCTACTGCAATAATTTGTTTGCTACTGTGCTGTTGCCTGTTAAGATAGAGTTGCCATCTAGAATAAAATTATTTGCAACCTTGGTGTGTTGGGTGTAAATAGGGGTGTCACCAGAGTCAGGTAGGAATGAACTCGTACACTATTCAGCTACACCAGCAGCTGCACTAAACTTACTTTAAAGGGAGCTTGGAGCTGTAATCACACTGCTGTCTCTCATGAGTGGCAAACAAGATCTGAGGGGAGGAGGGAGACAGGGGCATTATGGGTAAGGGAGGAGCTTGGAGCTTGGATCCAATGCTGGAGTATTTGGCCAAATCAGATCTGTGCCAGATCTGGGTCCCACAGTATGAAGACAAATGAAAACAACAACTTCAGATCCTCAGTTTACATTCTTATAGTCTTTTTGTTCCAGCATAGTTCCTTAAGCAGGTGCTCAACAAGATAGCGTTCAGCACCATCTTTTCACTCACTCTTGGTCTCTCTTACTCTTACTGCAGACCAGTGATGGTGATGTGCTAGAGCTAAATACATAGTACTAGTATGTGCTCATACTTTTGTCCCTGAGACTTCTTTTTAAATCCTTTTAAGTCAACTTGTGGTAGATGTTTTCAAATTTACAGTATTACCTTGTGACTATTACTGTGAAACTCTAATGTTAACACTGTTTGTACTTTTAATGTATGATCAGACTGAAGTTGAACTTATTTGTTGGTACCTTGCTGCTCATCTAGATTTCTAATAAGATTTGAACTGTAAGTCAGTTGCTGTGCTGCCCGCTTTTAGACAACAGTACTTGCCAGCTTAACTAAACCTTTATTCCTTTACTTCTGCTCATTTTAGCATTTTGTCACTAGAGTGTGAAGTCAACTAATAAATGTAGTTATTGTCTCTCTGCCATCTACTGACTAGGTAAAGCATAGTTGCTTCTATGGGTAAAATGTTAGTTTGGTGTTTAAAATGTTCATATTTATAATAATAGGGCAATACTTACTGATATAATAAGAAATGTCAGTTGCAAATAAACTGAACCTGTCTCTGCCCTTATTTGATGCATTAGAGCTCTTTAACAACTTTAGTACTGCTAGTAAACAGGTTAATAACAAATACGTTTACAAGAGTTATGCATGTACTGCTTTACACAGTTCCTGTCTCCTAATTGTATGCACTTATTTACTGGTCAGTCTAGAGATAATTTTCTTCTATTATTGAATACCATATAGACCACTGCATTGTAACTGGTTTTGTTTACATAGTTCTGCTCTACTTCCACTCCTCCTCCTCTTACTTAAAATCCATTCACGTTTCCCGCTACTCAAATCAGAACTTCTCTTTTTCATTTTCACAGCCTGTAACTCTCAGTTTAAACCAAAACTGTAGTATGGGGAATGCACCTCTTTCAGCCCGAAGCACAGTGCTGCCTTCTGAACTGTACAATAACAGTGTGGCAAGAAATCAACTTTTAATTAATGTATGTCTAAATCCTGGATTATAGTTCTGTAGTAAAGGCTATGGGCACAACACCAAACCTTAACGCTACTGCTCTCTCACTATGTCTTCTACTTTCTTTGCACTCTCATCTTGCTGGAGACTACCTTCTCTAATACACACTGGTGAAGCTCCTATAAGTGACAAACACAGTGCAATATAAAACAGGAGAGCTGTATTGTCTCCCAGACACTACTAAGAATACTTACAACTGTATAAGTTTGAAACTGCTTGGTACATTGTTTTTTCCCCACAGTCTACTGCAGTGACCTGGCCTAACCCGCTCCAATCCCCCTCTCTGCACTCAGGCTCACTCTGCTCCCCTACCCTACCCCCAAATCTCAACTACCTCTGCTACACCTAAACGTATAGCTAACAAACAGTCACATGCCCAGTCCTATTAGCCAATCACATCATCCTAACCATATGATCACAAATTCCAATAATAACTATTCTCAAATCTTATAACACAGTAAGTAATTAACCACCCCAAGAAGCTGCTCCACCTATTAACTTCACCTCCTAGTTAACTTGCACCTCCTATCCCATACAGACTCTTTATTTACTCGTCCCATAATGCAGCCAATATGCTACTCTTACTCACACTACATCTCAGCCTACTCACTACAACCTATCTAATTACCTCCTACCACAATCTCTAAGTCACATATATCTACTTTTCCATTAGATCAATCAACATTCCAACAAACACCATCCCCACAGATATTTAAATATCCCCACACCTATATAATAATTCCTACACAGAACACGTTTCACTCAAATACACTCACTCTCAGGCAGCTCCACATCTACAATGCAAATACAACAAACTGCTACCCAAACTTTCACACTTATTTCTATTTAAATTATCTCTGCTTAATCTAGTTGAGGACATATACCCAAATGCAGGCCCTCAACCCCCAACAACATGCACCCCATCCACATGGAAATTCTGTCATTAAAAACTCCCTCAATCATCCATATAACAGCTCTGATCTACTAATCATTAATGTACCGTTGTTACCTCACAACAAGAGGTTCTCCTGTTCGATTCTCGGCTTGGTTTGGGAGTGCCTTCTGTGTGGAGTCTGCATGTCCTCCCTGCGGTTGGGTAGCATTCGAAAGACATGAGTGCATAAATGGGCGTCGAGCTGGCACCTCAGCCAATCACTAGCGGACCGGAGTTCCGCTGCGGCGACCCCTTACCAGGAAAAAGCCGAAAGACAAACAAAAACAACTTAACAAGGTCCATGATTTCCAAGCTACACTTACCCTATGCACACACACACACACACATATATATATATATATATATATATATATATATATATATATATCTGTGTGTATGTATGTGTGTGTGTGTATATATATATATATATATATATATATATATATATATATATATATATATTGATACAAGTGCATAGGGAACTAGGGGTTAAATACATCTGTCCCTTTAAAACTTGCATTGAAAGCTCGTAGTTTTATTAATTAGTTTAGTTTTATTGGTTGTTTTTTAATTGATAAGTTACTATTTCTTATTAATGCCTGCATTTTCTGTCTGTATCTATGGTCTGATGAAGCAAAAGTGCTTACAATATTAAAGTTTTTTATTTTATTTCCTCTGATGTGTTTATTTTGTACTACATTTTTAATTGCTTACACTATACTCCCCAGATACTGCAGTATAAACAGAGACTTGGTTAAAACTCCATATTCAAGACAGTGAAATCCTAACCCAAGGATACAATATCTATAGACTAGACAGGGCTCATAAACCCAGCAGCGCCACAGCCATCATCGACAAGGATATACTTACACTGCAACATTTAGATAGCTACCACCCTGATATCACAAAGTCAGAAATATTAGTCTCCCACTTCCAGCTAAATTAACACTCACAAAAGTATTATCGTAATAGTAGCCTATATTCCCCCATGACAATACCTCTATAATTGAAAACCTTCTTTTCTGAGCTGCCTATACATTTAACCAAGAAACAATCATCTTAGGAGACTTTAACCTAGACTGGTCTAACTGCACCTCTGACAACCCATCCAGCTTTATTTACCTGTTTGGTTTCTATCAAATAATCTGCTCCCCAGCCAGAATTGACAAGCATAGTAATAAGCATTCAATCCTGGATTGGACACTTACAAACAAGCCCTCCCTATGTCACCACTCTGGTTGCCTCCTAGATTCTCTTAGTGACCAAATGCCCACCTATCTTCTCAGACACAGAATATACCCTACTAAAAGAATCATATATAAATATATCCACAGCAAAAAAAAAAAAACTTCTTCCCCAAAATACTCAACTCCCTTCTAAAACAATGTGACTGGATCCCTCTAAAACATCTCCAGTTAGACAATGCAGTCCAATACTTCAATAATAAATTCCTCAATATCCTTAACAACCTGGCACCCTTTAGAAAAATTTGTGTAAAATCAAAATCAAACCCCTGCCTAACAAAAGCTACAAAACTACTCATGAAACATGGAGATAGAGCCTGGTCACACTATTAAATAACCAAAAAACAAAATTCCCTTCTAAATTATCGTCACTTAAGAAATTTTGCCAAACAACACATCAAAAAAGACAAATAAATCATAGTATACAACAATCCAACAACAAAACAACCCCCAACAATACTGGGGCACTATAAAACAACTACTAAACCCAGGACAATGCACAACCCCAAACCCCGCCTCCACTAATACCAGCAAGACCACAGCCACCCAATTTAACTCCCACTTCATAGCTTCAGTACTGTCCCTAGTAAAAAACAAGAGCAATACCCCACTAATTGTTCCTACCAGCTCTTCTTCTCATCCCAAGTCTTTTTCTATTAGACCAATTCAAATTAGCTACATAAATAAACTCCTACACAAACTAAAACCTACATCACTTGCTGCAGACCTACTTCCCAGTGAATTTCTTAAATTGGCAGCAGACTCCATCTCTTATCCAGTCACCCTGCTATTCAGCAATTCTACCTCTGAACAATATATCCCCAAACTTTGGAAAATCTATCATATCATCCCCTTGCATAAAGTAGGTCCATCCACAGAATTCTCAAACTATAGGCCAATCACAATACTACCCACCTTTGCCAAAATTCTCAAAAAATGCATACATTCACAATTCTTGCCCTATCTACTAAACAATAATCTTCTCTCCAACTCCCAGCATGGATTTAGACCAAAACACAGTACCACTACTGCTCTTATAAGCTTCACAGATACAGTCATCTAGCTTAGAAACAATGGTCAATTCATATCATCTATATTTCTTGACATGTCTAAGGCTTTTGACATGGCATCCCATCAAAAACTTCTTAATGAACTAGCCACCTTAAACCTCTCCCAATCAGCCATATCATGGCTTCACAGCTACTTGTCTGAACGCCAACAAGCAGTCAAGTGGCGAAATGAGATCTTGTCCCTATCACCGGTCTCAGTTGATGTCCCACAACAAGGCTCAATTCTTGGGTCACTACTCATCACCATTTTCACCAACAAACTCAATACTGTCATCCACCTAGCTACCATCTTACAATACGCAGATGACTCCTCTCTCATCTGCACAGCTCCATCCTTTCCTGTGCTCCTACATAGAACCCAAAAGTCCTTTACATACATAGAACATTATCTCTCTGATAACCAAATCATATTTAATCCAAACAAAACAAAAGTACAAATCATCTGAGATCCCCTTCCCTTTTATCATCCACTCCTCTAATAACATCAAAATTGAACCAGTTGACCATACCAAACTACTTGGCGTCACTATTGATAACCACCTAAAATACGGAAAACACATATCCCTTTCCATCAAAAAGGTCCACATCAAACTTGGCTCACTGTACAGAGCCAATCCATTCCTCACTCAAACCTCCAGTCTATTGCCAGGAAACATCTGCTATACACTATGCTCTATGGCTCCCCCATTTTTACAAACCTTAGAAAATTCAACCTAAACAAATTAGAGGCCTGCTACAATAAAACAGACAATTTGATGCTAACCACCCAAATAGATCTCACCATTGCTCTGTACTCTTCCAACCAAAATGGATCAAATTACCAAATCTTTTATCTGTCAAACAACTTAGGCCCACACCATTATTCACCAATCAGACAACTGCTCTGCCATGAAAAACTTAGTTCTACCTTAGTCTAGCAGTAGATCATTCCAGTCATCCAACAAACTTCTACTAAAGGTCACTAAAGCCATAAATAGTTTCAGGGATTCTCTGTTCTCCAACCAAATATCGAAGACCTGGAACTCCATTCCCCAGCACATACTTAATACTGCCAACTCTTCCAAATTCCAACTGCTCCTTAAGGAACACCAAACCAACAAGTGGCTCTGCTCCTGCACTACCCTAGGATGACTATTCCTTTCTCAGGATAGCACTACACTTGCCTTGCTTCGAAGCTTCAATTTTTCCTATTAGTATAACCCAAGCCCAGTTTCTCTCTTTCCTATATACATATTCACATAAAACATGAGACAATTAATAAAGCAGTACAAATGTCTCATTTGTGACTACATGCCAGTCAGTCTACCCATGTTGTATCTTAGTTCTTATTTAAAACAGCAATAAAAGAGGTAGAACGAAAGACGGCATACATATAAATATGAAAAACTTTTAATCAGGTAAGAGCTTTCACCACTAAACTAGTGGCTTCATCAGACCATAACAAATAAAAAAGTAGAAAACAGTTTAAATAACCATTCAGTTAAAAATATTATCCAATAACAAGTCATCCTCACATTTTAAAATTACATATCCATCAGGAAACACACTCAACTGATCGTACTGAATGCATCACTAGAACCAAATATAGTTCTTATTTACATCAGCTTATATGTTAACTTACATAGTTGTATTTCAGATGTTTTCCCTATTTTGCTGCTGTACAACAATTATTTGCATATTTGATATTATACAAGTGACTTGTTATGTGTTATTTTTGATTATTCTACATGTGATTTTAAAAATATTGGAGCTTTTTCTCCCTGGTCCACCTCTGAAAATGGGCCTTTGGCCCAGTCGAACACTCCCAGTAAACAAATGTGAAATGAATAAATAAATAAAAAAGTTCTGCTCACTATTTTACATTATCATTCATGTATTTAAGTAACAACAGTTTTAATATTTGAAGATCTAGACAAAACCAACTGTTCAGTTTGTTCCAGTCTTGCCAGAGCAAGCCATTTTCTTTACTTCTAAAGAGATAATCCCAACATCTGTTTCACCTGTGACAGCCTGGCCTATTATGCATCCTGAAAATTATACCATAGTGTGAAAAATGTTGTCATCAGGGTAACATTCAATTTAGCGTCACCAATGATAGCAACATAGCATCAGTTTTTTTTTTTTTTTACAGGGAAAGTACAGTTATATAAGCCATTCTCCATAATATAATATTTTCATGGAGGTCGGAATACTGTTTGGCCTTTTACACTTAATGATAGAATGAGGTAATAAGCCTAACTAGTCTGCCCTGTTATTTGAAACATTCTCCTTCCTCTTCATCCCTATCTTCTTCTTCTTAACATTTTTAACTGTCCCTGTGTCCCATAACCTCCTGTCCTGGTGGATTTCTTCTCCACCATCCATTCCAGTTGTCATTACATGGGTTCACAACCCTCTCTGTGAAAAAGTACTTTCAGAGGTGCAAGAAGTTGTCAGCTTCTACAGTTTGCTGCCTGTGCCATCCTTCCTTCTCTGTCCTTCTTGTTTAGAATGACCCATCACATCTCCCTGATATAAAATAATTTTGTGAACCAAGATCATGCCCACTCCCTTTCTGGCCTTAAATGAGAAGAGCTTTTCTCTTCCATCCAAAAAATCTTTCTAGCAGCTTTCCTTTGGATTTCTTACAGTAGCCTGGTGTTATTTCCCTGATATAGCCTCCAGAACTGTACACAATGTTTAAGGTGTGGTCTGACCAAGATTCTGTCAAATAGAAGGATTACCTATTTGCATCTAGAATCAGTCTCTCAAAAGATACACTCCAGCATTTTGTTGGATGCTGCCACAGCCATTTCACTGGTTCGGTCTTGGTATAATCAACATGCCCAAAACATTTTTTTTCTACTCCCCTAGTTGATAATTCACACCATGGCTGTTGTGGCCTAACTGCAGTACTTAACATTTGTTTTCACTGAATCTCAGCTGAATCACAGCTATCACTTTTCTGCTCACTTGTTCAGTTTTTCCAAATCCTTCCCTAGACTCCATCCCCTTATCCTGCACTGCTGCACTTTTGTGTCATTAGCAGACATGCTGAACCTGTTGTCTATTCCTTCAGATATATCTGCAACAACCACACTTAAGAATTCTGGACCCAGAACAGGCACTTGAGGTACTTCACTAGTTACTGTTTTAATTCTTGACACTCTCCATCTTACTACCACCTTGTGGCCTACGGCTCAAGCATGCAGCTATCCACTTCCTCAGTCTTGGTTCTATCCATATCCCCTCCAGTTTTCTTATCAGTCTCCTATGTGGGACTGACTTAAAGGCCTTAATGAGGTACAGGTAGACTATGATGAACTGATGAAGTTTAATACTTTATTAAACAAAAGTTCTTACCAGTTATTTTATCAGTGATTTTATAGCTTAATAAAAGGATTTTATTATTTCGCTGCTTCCTTCGATCATTTTGGGAATACTGCTGGAGTGTGTTTGGGGGACTAGTTTACTACTTCGTATTTTATTCAGTTTCTGTGTTTGGTCTTACCTTTTGTATAGGTAGACTATGCCTACAGGGATTTTACCGTCAAGTTCACCACAGCCCAGTCAAAAAACTGGATCATGTTGATGAACTACAGTCATCAACAGATCAAGTTGGCATGCTGTCATAGATCTCCCTACCCAGGGATAATATTGGTCTTGCACTTCTACTCCTCCAGCACCAGTTGGTGCATGCTTCATATTAAGCTGTGCTATCCTACCACCATATTCACATCTACTATTTAGAAATGTATAACCTATGTTAATTAAAAAGTGTAATACTAAGCATCCTGAATACACTATAGCTGCATATATGAAATAACCTGTAGATTATAACTATGTATGAACATTCAAATCCAACTCCAGATGGGGACAACAGGAACACACTCTATGTCATGATAGTGCTGAATAGTGTTTTGTTACACTTGTATAACTGATCACATGAAGGTCTTATTTTCCTATCACCAACAGGCAGCTTAGATTTTTTCTAATATTTCAGGTTGTTTCAATGTAATATCCAAGCTGTCCATGTATGCTGAACTATATTATCAGACCTGCACATAGAGCAGAATTTAGCAATAGGACGTGTCAATTTACAATGTTAGGGATTGAGAGGTATGACACAAAGGTGCTTTTAGGGGCACTCCTGGCATTTTTTAATGTATGGAGCGGAAAGTTTTTCATTTTTACAGTTTAATTTCCCAACTTACAGGCATGGAGAAACTTAGTTAATAGGTGCTCTTTAGATAGATAATACTTGATGTACATTCAGCACACTGATTGGTCTGTCTAATCAGTGTTCATATTTTTAAATATTAAATTACTTTAGTCAATGGTGCATGTTTCAGCTTCTTTGCTACAGTTTTAGACAAAACCAAACCATGTGTCTAAAGCCAGAATCAAGAATAGTTTTTAAATATTAATCTAAGTCACTTTCAAAGTAAATGGGAGGATACTTTTTTGCATCTTCACATATTTTGGTTTACTATCATAAGGTTGAAGTGGGTTCAGTCGAACCCACTTCAGTCGAAGTCCGGAGGCCAAATGGCGACAATGTCGAACCTGATATTGTCGAAGTATGAATCTCACCCCTATCTCGACCCATGTTAAAGCCCATTCTGAGGTCGAAAATGAGTCATATTTCAACAATGTCGGAATTTGACATTGTCACTTTCACATACGTGGGTCGATGATCACATCATTCGATGGGGTCCGGTTTAACCTTAATATAGTAAACCCATATTTTCTGAAGAATAGTGTATGATACTATGCCTCTCAAATGTACAGAATTTTACAGAATGTCCAGAGTTTTGACTCATATTTTTGGTCTTTGCTTCATAAAGTTTCTGTTTTTTTTTTTTTTTTTTTTTTTTTTTTTTTTGGCAAATCATTGCAGACTGACGTCGCTAAATAATTACAACTGTCATTTGAGTTTCAGGCTTCATATCCTTCATAAAATACATGTTAATACAAAACCTGATATTTAAGCAACCTTCTAAGTTTATAAGAGCAATAGTTAAAATCTGTCCTTGATTTTGAAACTTTGCTCCCCATTAGGGAAAAACAACTCAACTCTTATCCTTGACTATCTTACTATTGCCACTGAGCAGGTTAACACCTTCAGATATCTTAGGAGTCTGGCGTGATCCCTTACTTAACTTCTACCATCATCTCAAAAAACACCTAGAAAAAGATAAAATCCCTGCTCTTCTGGGACAACAAAATTGCCTCTTTCCAGTCCCATCTGACAAGAAATGCTATTGGCAAAGGAATTTTTCTAGCCCAACTTAAGTATTGCCTACCACTTGTAGTATTTTCCTTCAAAATAAACTCTATCACCACCCAAAAAAATCTTCATATACATTTGCAGCTTCATTATCCATGGAGATTAATGATCTCATGAGCTAAAATGGGAAAAAGGAGTTGTGAAGGGATGGGTAACTCTTAACAAGTTGTTGCTCTAACTGCAGTAAATATTGTACACAATGGTTTCTGTTGACTACCTTCTTAAACCATTTTTTCTATTATATATTAACTATTCCTTTGTTTTAGTGTGCACTGTGATGTCCCTCCTCTGGGCCAGTGATCAAGGAGGCTCACCATAACGTTCCATCTGTGTTGTCTATCTTTATTTATCCTTGACATATGGGTTTGGTTCCAAGCATCGGAACCGACTCGGCTGTTACTACAGCCCGTATGAACCAAAAACTCTTGAGTTTAAGTCCTACCCAGAATGTTCCTCTTCCAAGTTACCTGAGATCAAGTTTGCAGATAAACATGTCGGAAAGTAAGCCTAATATCACTTTAGTGGAGACTATACCTAGTGTCATATATGTAAAAACATATAACTAGAACCAGATTTAGTTCCACCAGGAGGTCAGAATGGAAGGGGGTGTAGAGGGGGGGGGTCAAGGATAAATGAAGATCGACAACACAGATGGAACGTTGTGGCTAGTACATAACTTCTTTATCTGATGTTGTTAATCTTCATTTATTCTTTGACATATGGAACAGAGTCTCCAGCTACCTTGTATCCTGGGAGGAGTCACAGAAGGATATTCCTGAGCTCCATGGAACCAGAAGATGCTCTTCCTCTAGAGACCAAATCCAGCTTGTAATGAGTAATAAAGGTATGTGGGGAAGCCCATGTCACAGCTGCACAATTATCATCCAAGGAGGCCTTAGAATGAAAAACTGCAGAAATAGTTACAGCTCTAGTTATGTACACCCTGACAGGCCCAGGCAATTCAACTGTCCACTTGTTGTATATGAAGCCATCTTTCAGCCATCTAGATAAGGTAACCTTGGATACTGGCTTACTCATTCTGGTATTCAAAAAGGAAATGACCAGTTGGTCAGATTTCCTAATGCCTTTCATTCTATGGAGATAAAAATGCAATTGTCTATGGACATCCGATAAATGTAAAGAGTATTCACCTTTGTTTGAGAAATTGGGAAAAAAGACTAGTAAATTGATTGTCTGATTGATATTTTGTTTCTGACACCACTTTTGGAAGAAAGGAAGGGTTCATTCTCAAGAACTTTTGCCTTTGTGAAATATCAAATATGGTGGTTTACGAGATAGGGTGTGAATCTCTGAAATTCTTCTGGCAGAAGTAATCGCTACCAGAAAAATAGTTGTCCAAGATAAAAATTTTAGGTTGCAGTTGGGAGCAGGCTCAAAGGGAGAATGCACTATTGTCTGTAACACTAAGGAAAGATCCCAGGGTAAAAATGGATCTTTCTATGGAGGTTTTAACAACAATGTCCCTCTTAAGAATGCTTTGCAAAGTTTATGAGAAATTAATGAATATCTTTTTAACCCATTAAGAAAGCTTGAAATGGCCACTAGTTGAACCCTAATAGTAGAGGAATAGGCTTCTTCTTCAAAGAGTAAAGCTACAAATTCTAAGATTTTTGTCCATAGGAGTTTAGAAAGGCTCAATGCTACTATCACGAGCCCAGTAGGAAAATCTCTGTCATTTACTCTTGTAGAGGTTTCCTAGTGGAAGGTTTGTGTGAAGCCAAAAGAATCTTATGAACTGGGGAAGATAGAGAATCACACCTGATAATTAGTGGAACTGGAGACGCCAAGCTGTAAGTCTGAGATTCTGAAGGTTTGTAAGAACTAGTCCCTCTGGATGGGATAGGAGATCTGGATATGGGTCCAGAGACCATGGCTGCTGAATCAGATAAGGCCAAAGAAAGCGGAACCAAATCTGTCAAGGCCAGAAGGAAACAATGAGGGTTACTTTGCTCTTCAACCTGATCACTTTCTTTAGGAACTGAGGGATTAAAGGAAAGGGGGGAAAGATGTATGGAAGTCTGGATGGCCATTTGTGCATGACAGCATCTCTCTGGGTCTCCCCTGGAGGGAAAATCAGGGCAAAGTAGCTGCTGCACTTGTTGTTCAGGGGTGATGCAAATATATCACAGCAAGGCTAGGCTCAGTGACGAAAAATGTTCCTCACCACTTTGGGATTGAGAGACCACTTGTGAGGCAGGAAATTGCATCGGCTTAGTTTGTCCGATATAAAATTGGAACACCCCAGAATGTGCATTGTTATCAGAAAGCAGTTGGAAGAGATTGCCTACTGCCAGACTTTGAGAGCTTCTCGACAAAGGGGGTATGACTTAGTTCCTCCCTGCTTGTTGATGTACCAAACTACTGACATTTTATTTGTTTGAATTATAGTCATTCCCAAGGGGAGAGACATTTGAAAGGCCTGGCATGCTAAAAGCACCGTCCTCAGCTCTAGAACACTGATATGCAAGTTGGCCTCCATGGGGGACCAAGTGCCTTGGACAGTCTTGCCCAGATAATGCTCCCCACCCCCACCCCATCTGGGAAGCATCCTTGGTCACTATGGCTTGGGGTTGAGAAGGAACAAAGGGACAGCCCAAGAGAATTTCATCTGACTGAATCCACCAAGCTAGGTCTTTCTTGCAAAGATTGGTAATCAAAATCTGATTTAACATTGGCTGATACAGAATGGACCACTGAGAAGCTAAAAGCCACTGAATAATTCTCATGAGAAATCTTGCTAGAGCAACTATTGTAATGGCAGCTGACATCAAGCTTAAGGCCTGCAAGACTAGTCATGTGACTACTCTCTTGTTCCTGACAATCTTTTTTACTTGGGCCTTGATCTCTTGCAGTCTTGGAAAGGGAAGGGATGCTATTCAGGTATTGGCATTCAGCACCACTCCTACGAACTCTAAAGTTTGTGTTGGAGTTAGTTGTGATTTTTTGTAATTTTTGGTAATGCCCAGGTTGGCACAGGTCTGGAGAATGTAGGCTCTTGCTTGTTCTAGTAGATGCCTGTTGGGAGCAGTAATGAGCCAGTCGTCCAAGTACTGAAACACCTGGAATCCTTGCAGTTTCAAGTGAGCTGCTACTACTGCCATGAATTTGGTGAAGACCCTGGTGGCTGTGGTGAGGCCAAAGGGCAGAGCTCTTAACTGATAATGACTGGATCCCAGCCAGAAGTGAAGAAATCTCCTGGAATGCTTGTCCATTTATTTGTGGTAATACATGCCCTGGAGATCTATCGAGCACATCCAATCATTTTTCCTAGAAACAGTAAAATAGACTGAATCCTGACCATCTGGAATTTTGTTTGTCGAACAGACTTATTCAAAACACTCAGATCCAAAATCGGTGTCCAGGCTCTGTCTTCTTTAGCACTAAAAAGAATCTTGAGTAAATTCCGGATCGTATCTGGTCTGGTGGGACCTCTTGGATGACTCTTTTTTGAAGCAGTTTTTGAATTTATAGTATTGCTGGTTCCCTCTGACTGGGTGGAACATCAGGGATTCTGTTGGAATTGTTTGGAAGAGAGATAAAGGGTTTGGTATATCCTCTGGTTATAATCCTTTGCACCCAAATATAAGGAAGTTATGTTTTACCATAATGTTCCATCTGTGTTGTCGATCTTCACTAGTCCTTGACTGTGGGCTCGGTTCTGAGCCTTGGAACTGACTCGGCTGTTTACTTCAGCTTGCGACCTCCAAACTCTCGAGCTAGGCTTTACCCATAATGCTCCTCTCTAAATTACCTCAGATCGAGTTTGCCCACTTTAGTGGCAGATAAATAGAAAGAATTTAAGAAGAGACCAATTATGCATCACTATTATGAAGCCACTTGTGGGATAATTCGATCCACTAAGTGTCTCAGGATAGGGGTTGGAGGGGGGGAATGTCAAGGATTAATGAAGATCGACAACAGAGATGGAACATTATGGTAAGACATAACTTCTTTATCTAATGTTCTCAATCTTCATTCAGTCCTTGACTGTGGACAGAGCCCCCAGCTACTTTAGTCTTGGGGGGTCTCACGGAAGAATAGTCCTAAGCATCATGGAACCGAGTGATGCCCACCCCCTTGAGACCTGATCCAATTTGTAATAAGTGATAAAAGTATGAGGAGAAGACCAAGTGGCTGTTGTACAGATATCATCCAAAGATGCTCTGGCATGAAAAACTGCAGAAGTTGCCATTGCTCTAGTTGAATGGGCTTTAACTGGTCATGAAAGTTGGAGCCTTTTTGAGTGACAGATAAAAGTAATACAATCTCTAAGCCATTTTGCCAAAGTAACCTTTGAAACTGGGCTACCTAAAGAGAGGAAAATGCAACAAATAATTGGTCAGATTTTCTGAAATCCTTTGTTCTGTGAAGATGAAAATGTAGTTGTCTGTGAACATTTAGTAAATGAAGGGAATACTCCCCTTTATTGGAAAAAGTAGGGAAGAAGACTGGCAATTGAATTGTCTGATTTATATTAGATTCTGAAACTACTTTTGGTAAAAAGGATGGATTGGTCCTAAGAGCAACCCTATCCTTGTGAAATATTATGTAGGGAGGTTTGCATGACAATGCCTGAAGTTCAGATACTCTTCTGGCTGATGTAATAGCAACCAAAAATAAAGTTTTCTAAGACAAGTACTTCAATTCATAAGTCACTGATGCTTCAAAAGGAGACACAGTAAGGCTCTGAAGGACTAAGATTAGATACCAAGGAGGTATGGGTTCTTTGAATGGAGGTCTTAACATCAGGAGTCCCTTTAAAAATGCTTTACAAAGTTTGTGTGACATTATAGATGAGCCATCAAATCCCATGAGAAAGTTCAAGATTGCCGCTAGATGAACTTTAATTGTTGATGTTGAGGAACCAGATTGATATAGGCTAGCTAAAAAATCCAAAACCTTATGAATTGGGCTCGTATGGGGACCAAGCTCATTGTTAAAGGCCAAGTTTGCAAATTTGTCCCATTTACCTTGATAAAGTTTTCCAGTTGAAGGTTTGTGATGAGCCACAATGATTTATAGGATAGGAAAGGAAAGGAAAGGATGGGATGGGATGGGATGCCTGGCAATCATGGGAAATGGAGAAGCCATGCAGTGAGCTTGAGATGTTGGGGGTTCAGATGAACCATGCCCTCTGGATGAGATAATAGATCTGGAGCTGGATCCAGAATCCATGGATTCCAAAGAAGATGAGGCCAGAAGAAGGGAAACCAAACCTGTCAAGGCTAGAATGGAGCAATGAGGCTTATTATATTTTCCATCCTCTTGGCTTTCTTTAGAAACTGAGATATCAGGGGATTTGGGGGAAAGGCATAGAGAAGACCAGGGGACCAATTGTGGAGAAAAGCATCTCTGAGTGACTACCCCTGAGCAGGGATTAGGGCAAAACTTCTGCACTTGTTGTTCAGGGGAGAGGCAAAAAGACTGCAGCAAGGTTGCCCCCATTGATGAAAAATCTTGTTCGCCACTACAGGATTGAGAGACCGCTCTTGAGGCATGAGAATAGTTCTGCTCAGCTTGTCTGCTAACACTTTGGAGCTCCCCAGGATGTGCATTGCTGTGAGAAAGCAGTTGAAAGAAATCACCAACTGCCAAACTCTGAGGGCTTCTCAACACACTGGGTAAGATTTGGTTCCCCTTGTTTTTTGATATACCAGACTACCGACATGCTGTCCATTTGAATTGCTATTGTCCCTAGAGGAAGGGCATCCTGGAATGCTTGCAACGCTAACAGCACTGCCCTCATCTCTAAAACACTGATGTGCAAGTTGGACTCCAGTTGGGACCATGTGCCTTGGAGTGTTCTTACCAGATAATCCCCCCCCCCACCACCCTATCTGGGAAGCATCCATGGTCACTATGGCTTGGGTTTGGGGAAGAATGAAAGGTCATCCCAAGAGAATCTGATCTGCGTGGAGCCATCATATAAGATCCTGTTTGCAGTGATTAGCAATTACGATCAGGTACAACATAGGCTGGTGTATTGGAGACCACTGGGAAACAAGTAACCATTGCAAGATTTGCATGTGATATCTTCCTACAGGGACAAAAGTGATTGATGCTGCCATCTTGCGTAATGCTTTCAGCACTAGTGATGCTGGAACTCTTTTGTTTCATAGAATTTTTCTGATATGGGATCTGATGCATTGTAGTCTTTCTGGATGAAGTGAAGCAACTCCTGTAACAGTGTCTAAATGGGCTCCAATGAATTCTAGTTTCTGAGAAGGTTGTAAGCTCAACTTTTCAAAATTTATTGTTATGCCTAGAGATGTACAGAGGTGTAGAGTGTAATCTCTTGCCTGTTCTAACTGACGTTTGATGGTAGCAGTAAGAAGCTAGTCATCAAGATATGGAAAAACTCAAAACCCTTGCAGTCTGAGATGAGCTGCTACCACTGCCATACATTTGGTGAACACCCAGGGGGCTGTGGTGAGTCCAAAGGGCAGTACTCTGAATTGGAAATGACTGGCTCCCAGCTGGAAGTGCAGAAACCTCCTGGACCATTTGTCCATTTTTATATGGTAATACGCATCCTGGAGGTCTACAGAGCACACCCAATTGCCTTTTTCCAAGAATGGAAGTATTGACTGTATCGAGACCATCCAGAATTTGGATTGTTGAACTGACTGAGGTCCACGATTGGTCTCCAGTCCCCTGTTCTTTTGGGCACTAAAAAGAACCTTGAGTAAAACCCAGATCCTGTTTGGTATGGTGGGACTTTTTGGATGACACTTTTGTCCAGCAGCTTTTGAATTTCTATGACTGCTGCTTCCCTTTGACTGGGTGGAACATCCGGGAGTTTTTTCTTGGTCATTGAGGGAATGATAGTGGAATTTTGTAACCTCTGGATATTATTCCCTGCACCCATTTGTAGTTAATATTTGCCAGGCAGATTGGTGCAGAGAAAGTCATCCCTAAACTGCCACCAGAGGAGGGCAATTTGGCCCCCATTCAGGGGTACTGATAGGAGTTACCAGAGAAATATTCACTGGACCCTTGGTTTTGCGGTCCATTTCTGCCTCTGGGGTGGCATCTTCCATTACTTCCCCCTCTGCCCCGGGGAAAGTCTTTGCAGAATGAATCCTGGAAAGTCCCTTTGAATGTTTTAAACTATAGTATCTCACATCACTGTTTCCTACAGAAAGGCTTCTGAGGAGTGGAGAAACAAATGCCTCTGGCAGAAAGTGCATTGCCATCTTTTTCACATCTGGCGAAAGTGCCTTTTACCTTGGGACCAAAACGGGTAGATCCATCAAATGGAGTGTGGACGAATGACACTTTAAATGGCTCAGCAAAGTCACACAAGCCCATCCAGGAGTGTCTTCTAATGGCTATGCCTGAACCCAATTCTCTAGTCGTCCCTTTAGCTGCATGAGCAATCAGTCTCACGGATGAGTCAGAAATCGAATCAAGGGTTACCAGCTGAGAGGAAACTTTGTCCCGAACCCCTTCAGCCACTGCTTCTTAGAGGTTATCCGAGAGTTCCTTGATCAGATCCCTCTCTAATCTTGTAAAGTGCACCATATAATTCAAGAACCTGAGAGCGAAGGTCGTTGAAGCAAAAGCACACTTCCCAAACCAATTCAAAGTCATACACTCTTTGTTAGGAGGATGGATAGTCAGACTTTACTCAGCAAGTTCTTTCTTCATGGCTTCCGCTATCACCATGACATCAATGGGAATACCTTTGGACAAGTGTGGCTCATCTTTAGGGGCTGATAGGATATGATCAGGCCTCTTGGGGAACAGCTCAATGGAGTCAGGCATCTTCCACACCTGCTGAGCAATCAATTTAATGTGATTGTCAGCGGGAGGAGAGATCCAAGAAGTAGCGGGCTGGACATGACTCCTCCGAGGAAGGCTGAATGAAAGACCAGCCAGCCCTCTGTTTCAGGATTTCAAGGATGTCCTCAAAGGAAACATCATGAGCAGGTGACCTGGGGGAACCTTCCCCTTCATCAAAATTGGTATCTTTGGTGAAAGTCTCCTCCAGGGAGTCCAAGTGTTTCTTCTTGCACTTCTTCTTTATAGGTACTTCCTTGGGGGGGGATGATCCAGGGAAGTGTCTGAAGAGGAAACCACCAAAGTGAGTGTATCCTGGGACTTTTGTGCTCTCTGTCCTGGGGTTGACAAGGATGGTAGCTCAGGTCGAGGAGATGTAGAAACTTGTCCCGACAGGGATGTCAAAGACTGCAAGTCCCCAATGGACAAAGCCTTCTCCATGATCCAGAAGGCCAGCCCCCCCCCCCATACAGAGATAGGAGTCTGGAACCAAAATAGACTCCTTTGGAACTGAAGTCACACCCTGCACCGAGGAGGCAACCCCCCAAAACAGAAGCCTGGGTCAATTCTAGAAAGGCCAAAGCACCAAGGGACATGGATGGCTCCGAAGATAATGAAACCAGTCCATGCACCTCAGATCTAACCAGAGAGTCTTGACCCCAGGAGGCCTCAGGTACCAAAGGACTGGAGGAACTCAAGGTGACTCACTCTCTGTGCCTGAGACGGAGTTGCTACCAGAAGCGAGGTAGTCGGAGCCGACAGTTTCTGTACTGAGGGCACCAAAGTCTTGACAAGAGTTGGAAGAGGAATTGGCTGTGTCACAGCAGAAGAGGTTCCAAGGACAGGATGGCTAGGAACTGAGGACAATCCCCTCACCACTAGAAGTTGAACCACCAATTTCATGATGTCAGCCTCGGAGAGACTCTTAGTGGATCAAACCGATGCTGTAGGTGGAGACCTAGGAGGTCTGACATCGAGGAAGGAGCTAGGTGGTCTGTCTTTAAAGGGATCAATAGATGGAGAGTACCTAGATATAGCTACTGAGATCAGTTCAAGTTTTTCTGGTGCCAAAAAAGTCAAGGCACCCAATATTGGCTGTGAAGATTCAAGAATTTTGGTGACAAGTCCCGATTTCAGTGCAGAGGAAGTGGTCAGCACCAAAGAATGTTTTGCTGCCTTCTTAGTCAGTACAGAAGAACTGCGAACCGAAGAAGGACATTTTCTGGAAAAGGCTGAAGAAGATGAAGATGAACTGGCTTCAGTTTTTGACTCAGAAATGGCCTCTTCAAAATCTGTTTTTAGAAGTCCTTTTAATATTAATTTGTTCTAAAGTTCAGTGAGAGTTCTCCCGTGATAAATTAAGAAACTCTCTTGCAAGTGAAGTTTGCCTAGACAGTACACACACACAATATCTGCATCTGAATTAGGCATTTTGCCCTGACATTTCTGACACCTCTTGAAACCTGAGGTGCCCTTAGGTTTAACTGGTGATTCAGCTTTTGCTGCCATATCCACAATAACACAGAGTCATACAGTGAAAGAAAAAACATTTTTTTTGGATAGAAAGAATGAAAAAAAAAATTAAAGAAATGAAAGGAAATACCAACTATGATATTAGAGAATACCTTGAAAGGTAAAAAGGAAAAGAGGAAGTACCAGCAATGATACTTTGACAGGAAACTACCAACGGTAGAGGAGAAATAAGGAATAAGAACACTCACGCACAGACAAAGGTGAATAAATGTAAAAGAGAGGGGCGTATCGAAACTAAATTCAGTAATAAGGAAAATTTGAAGTAAAATTCTAAAGAAACTTATTATAATATAGCCAAAGCTTGAGAGCAGTAGAAATGGGTCTGACACATGAAATGGCAAATGAAATTTCATGTAATTTAGGGAGGAGCATTAATGGATAAAAGCCTAGCTCAAGAGTTTGGAGGGTGCAAGCTGAAGTAAACAGCCGAGTCAGTTCTGAGGCTCGGAACCAAGCCCACAGTCAAGGACTGAGTGAAGACTGACAACATCAGATCTGAAGTTATTTGAAGCCAAGCATGTTGGTGCAAGGGTGTTAGAAAAATATGTATTAATGTGTGTATTAGCAATATGCTTAGTGCATTTAGAGCTTGAAAAGGGTTAACACATTTATTCTATTTCATACTGCATAAATCTGTACAAACTGCAGTTGCTTTCTGACCTTGTACTGTTAGCAAAAATCTTGCTTGTGCCTTGGAAATTTACTGAGAAGCAGGTGATTTCTGCTTGCGTTAGGAAAATAATGAATAGAACAATACTACTTGTATGAAACTTAGACAAGAAGTTCTGCTGTGCCATGAGAAAATACACAGCTGTAGAAGTTACAGATAATTAGTAGAAAGCCTGCTTGAAAATATGAACTGAAATCAGCATTTGCTTGTATCTGTATTAGAAAAGTACCTTGAAAAGTAACACTATACAATAGACGCTTGTAAACGGATTAATGGTCACCAAGGCCAGGTTGTTTTCCTGAAAAGTTTCTCACAAATCTAGTCATGTCAGCAGAAAATCTGAATTAACATCTGCTGTAAAACAATACTGAAAGTTGTGTTTGATTACGTCAGCTTAGAAGGCCATGTCTTGTAAAATAGTATAAGAATGAACATACTTCCTGTTAGTAGTTAGACAAATCCTTGTATTTGCATGTTTTTGCCTCCTTGCTGCAAGTAAATTAAAGTGCCTTAACTGAACCTTATGTGTATTGGTCTTTGAAGTTTTATCCTTTGACAGATTGGTCCTTCGTACCGGAAACCTTCACTTCGCCTCGGATCAGACAGGCCAGGTGGCTTGAAACCGTACGGAGAAGAAACCACATTGGTTCTTCTTACTTGAAAAGTCCTCTGACTGAATTGTCATACAAAAGAGGCCAGCCACTTTCTGATCTGCGACTGAAGGAGGGTTTAATCGAACCAGGTGATCGATCACGAAGGTTCAGGTAAGGTGACTCTACCTTCTTTTTCTGTTTTATATGAGGGACTAGATTTTTATTTGTTCTGTTAAGACTTTATTTTTAAGTCAGGGACAGAAAGATTACTGTCTTGTCATAGATCAGGGAAACAGAGCAGGTAGGCAGTCATTCTGAAGAGACTATAAAAACATCCGTGGTACCACATTAAAAATAAGGAGTTACGTAACGATTAAAAGGGTAGAACAAAATGGGTAATAATTGTACAAAAAGGTCCCAAAATCCGCCGTTAACCGAAGACGCGAAACACATGCAGTCACAGCGTGCTGATAATATTAAATACTACTCAAAATGGGTTAATAAGTATGAATTTGATGGTAAACTAGAAAAATCCTCACTTGTCAAACTTATCAAACAGCTTAAAACCGATTCTAGAGTTCAGGTAAAAAAAGCAACGTCAATTAGGAATTCCTCAGGCACACAGGTGGATTGAGGAAGTAAACCGAAGGGAACAAAAGAGCAATAATTCAAAAGCAGTGTTTTTAGATAAGGAGGGCAATAACTTAGTAATAGCGTCAGCCCCTCCGCCGCCCTTACCAGAATATGAGGCAAGTGAACAAATTAGTCCACCCCTGCGATATCCTGCTGTCACTATGAGTAGAGACACTACAAAAGCGAAACCGTTTGTTAGAGATCCCGTCGAGACCAGGTCTCAAACACAGGCAGGAAACTCAAAAGGGGACATTGAGTTATATCAAATGGGTAGAAATTCACGATTTATGAGTGAAGAAGAAATATGCCCACTTATAGAAGTGCCTAATCCTCAGGCAGGGCAAGAAGGTCAGGACCCAACTATTCTAGAGTATAGACCCTGGACTCCGGAAGACATCCGGAAAACCACTGAGGGAATTCCCCATCCAAAAGTTAATTTTAGAAAGTTCTTAGAAGATTTGCAAGGAATGAGGCTGAGTTATAATTTAAACATTGAAGAGGTAGAAAAAGTAGTCAGACAAATTGTGAGACCAGATTGGCACATGATTAGTGGCGACTGGAATCCCCGTGATATTGCGCTCAGGCCCCTCCCACATAGCGCAGAATTAGACAACAGAGTGAAAGGTCTTACAGACCGCATCTCTGAGAAATGGAAGCCTAGGGCAGACTGGACTTGCATTAATCAATGCATCCAACAGGAAGGTGAAACTGTTGACCGATATTATGCCAGACTATTAGAATGTTTTAATAACCATTGTGGAATGCAGGTTCCTGAAGACCAGACACACAATTCCCCATACGAGCAGCAGTTAAAGAATGCATTTTTGAAAGGCAGTATTGCACCTATAAGCAGCTTTATTACAAAACACATGGTAGATCATCGTACAAGCAGGTTACAGTCATTGCTTGAATATGCTAGGAATGCCGAAAGGCATTTTAATAGCAAAAAGGAAAAGAAAGCCCAAGTATTTTCTGTAGAAGATGGAGCAGAAGTATATGTAGTACAGTCCGGGAAAAAGGGCAAGAAAAATGCCCAGGGAAACAAACAATCTGATCAACGATCAGAGGACTTTGAAGGGCGAAAGAAAAGGAGTGAATGTTTTAAATGCGGTAAGAAAGGATACTTGGCAAGGGATTGCAAGAAAAACAAGAAGGCAACCACGGAGGATAAGGAGGGTGAGGACTGACTATATGGTAGTCAGGAATCACTAGAAGGGGATAGCGGAGAAAAGACAAATGAGTATGTGATAGAGGGAGTAGAGAATGTGACAGAAGAAATAGAGGAAGTGCAAGAAGTCACGGATAGTGAAGAAAATGAAATATTGGATTTGGCTCTATTGAGCTTAGAGCTCTATTTAGCAGACACGAAACCAGAAGTTACACTCCTGGTAGAAGGGAGGGAAGTCAGATTCTTGTGTGACTCAGGGGCATCACAGACCCTGGTACATCCCTCCAAACTGCCAGAGAATTCAGAGTCACCTGATTGCATATTAGTGAAAGCAGCTAATGGACAGCTGTATCGGGAGACCCTCTCCCATAATATTGTGATAACTGATCCTGTTTCAGGATTGACCCAGAAAAGTAAAATTGTTGTATCTGCAAAATGCCCAGAGATCTTATGCAGCTATTTGGTATAGCAGTAGTTCCGACGATGCAGGGTATGGAAGCACCGCGACAAATTGATACCTTTGCAGTGCAATCGGAGGGCGAAATGTTTTATTGGTACAGCCAGGACTTGGTTACGACTGATCCAGGGGCAGTGACCGAAGAGTTGATGAATGTAGCCATCAGCAAATTCCCCTCCCTTGACATTAATAAACAGCATTTGTTGCACTGTACTCTGTATTATTGTAATACACCAGGACCTGATAGGGAATATGAGCAAGAATTGTTTAGAAATCGTGCAAACAGATTGGTATTACGTAATCTGTACTGGGACACAGAAGGGAACAGTGTAGCCAGCTGTTCGTTGCCCCAGGAGTTCTTTGCACTTTATAAATCTAATCGATTACCACATGTTAGCTTAACTAAGGACAAGAATGTAAAATGGGTAGACTTAGGAGAAAAAGTCACAAGATGGGAAAAACAGACAGAGTTAGAACTGTCAGAACAGGGAATACAAGTGCAGAAACTGAACTGGATAACTCAGACCCACCCAGCTGTACACTTGCAGTCTAGCAAGGACAGCTGACTGGCACTCCTATTGAAAGAGGAAGAGAATGCCTTACTGAATATACCAGAAAATCTCTGGTCAACAGGGAAATCAGATGTAGGACTTATTCGTACAGCAGGACCAGTTACTATTATGCCAAAGTCAGCATTTAGACCACAAAAGAGACAGTATCCCTTAAGAAAAAATGCAGAGGTAGGAATCAAACCTATTATAGCAGCTTTACTTAAGGAAGGGGTGCTGGTAGAATCTCCCGATTCACCATGTAACACACCCTTATTTCCTGTTAAGAAAGCGAATGGAGAGTGGCGTATGGTCCAAGATTTACAAGCTGTAAATGACGCAGTAATACCAAGGGCACCTACGGTGCCAGACCCACACACCCTGTTGAATGATTTAAAACATCAACAGAAATATTTTTCTGTGGTAGATATCAACAATGCGTTCTTTTCAATACCAATACACCCTGACAGCCAGCATTGGTTTGCATTCACATTTCAGGGGAAAAGATATACATATACGCGACTACCACAGGGGTATTGTGAAAGTCCAACAATATTCTCACAAGAAATGGCAAGCAACTTGGCAGGATTTACCCCACCAAGAGGTAGTCAGATTTTGCTTTATGTTGATGATATCTTGCTGGCGTCCCCCACCCAGCAAGATTGTAAAGAAGATACCATAGCGCTATTACAATTTTTAGCCACTGAAGGACATAAAGTAAACAAAAATAAACTGCAGCTTTGGAAAAAATAAGTTAAATACCTAGGATATGTAATATCCAAGGAAGGTAGGACAATAGATGAGGACAGAAAAATAGCGATTTTGCAAGCACCAAAACCCACTCCCAAGAAGGAAATGATGTCCTTCCTGGGTACAACTAATTTTTGTCGGAGTTGGATTCCAAACTATGCCTTGGAATCTGCACCGTTGACTAACCTGATTTATAAAAAGCCTATGGCAGCACAGGATTTATTACAATGGACACCAGAAGCAGAATCTGCTTTCTGCAAACTGAAACAGTTAATAGCGTCCTCATTAGTTTTGGGATTACCAAACTATCATAAACGTTTTTTCCAAACTGTAGATTGTAAGCAAGGTTATATGACATCAGTGTTAACACAGCAGCATGGGGACAAGCAACACCCTATTGCATATTATTCATCACAACTGGACCCAGTGGCACGGTCTTTACCTCACTGTGTACAAGCAGTAGTTGCAGCTGCAATGGCAGTACAGGCTTCGGCCTCAGTAGTGTTGTTCCACCCTCTCACATTGAGAGTGCCTCATGCAGTCGCGATTATTTTACCACAAGAGAAGGTAGCATATCTTTCCCCTGCTAGGCATCTTTCCTGTATGACTATATTGTTGAGCCAACCTCATATGACAATTGAACGATGTACGACTTTGAACCCTTCTACCTTGCTCCCAACCCCTGCAGATGGCACACCACACAGCTGCCTGCAGGTGATTGAGCAAAAGACACTGCCTAGAAAAGATCTTACAGATGTTCCCTTGGATGATGCCGAGGTGACATACTACGTGGACGGCTCATGCAAAAGGGGTCCTGCAGGACAGAACCTAGTAGGATATGCAGTAGTTTCTGACACAGACATTATAGAAGCAAAATCTTTACCACACAGTTTATCTGCACAGGCAGCAGAATTGATTGCCTTGACATGGGCATGTACCTTAGCAAAGGGTAAATGTGTAAACATTTTTACTGACAGCCAGTATGCTTTTTCTACTGTACATGTTTTTGTGCAACAGTGGAAAAATCAAGGAATGATAACATCTACTGGAAAACCAATCAATCATGCACAGTTTATTTTAGATCTTTTAGAATCTATTCAGTTACCTCAGAAAGTAGCTATTTGTAAATGCACAGCTCATACCAAGCAACAGGACAGGATTTCAAAAGATAATGCGAGAGCTGATACAGCTGCAAAGCAGGCAGCTTCAGAAATATTTCTTTTGAATGAGGAACTACAACCCTCTGAGATTTTAAACTTAGAAATGTTGAAGACAATGCAAACACTTACTACGCAAACTGAAAAACAAAGATGGGTAAAACGAGGAGCAATTCTCGAAAAGGGGCTGTACATCTCTAAAGAAGGAAAACCGATATTGCCATCTAATTTGTTTAGATATGCAGCTTTGTTGAGCCATGGGCAGTGCCATGTCTCAACAGGGGGGATGGTACAGCTGGTGAACCAAGTGTTCACGACGTATGGAATTACAAACTACTCTAAAGAATGTTGTTCGTTATGCCACATCTGTAATAAACATCATGCACAAGGGGAGTTAAAGCCCAAGCAAGGGAGTTTCCCCACACCACCGTATCCATTTCATACTATTTGTATGGATTTCATATAGTTGAATAAATGTGAAAATAAGAAGTATTGTCTTGTCATTGTAAATATGTTTTCCAGATGGGTGGAAGCCTTTCCGACTAAAAAACTAGATGCTACGACTGTGGCCAAAGTGCTTGTTAAAGAAATCATCCCTAGATTCGGCATTCCGGAAAGGATC
This sequence comes from Protopterus annectens, assembly GCF_019279795.1. Classification (NCBI taxonomy): domain Eukaryota; kingdom Metazoa; phylum Chordata; order Ceratodontiformes; family Protopteridae; genus Protopterus; species Protopterus annectens. Next base: position 1,333,626,799 of record NC_056732.1, read on the forward strand.
TACAGTGACAACGGCACACACTTCGTGAATCAGACCATACAGCAGTTAAGTAAACATTTTTGTATTTCTCTAAGGAATCATTGTGCGTATCACCCGTAATCAGCAGGGCTAGCAGAGAGGCATAATGGGATTTTAAAGAGTAAGCTAAGAAAATTAATGACAGAAACGCAGAGAAACTGGGTGTACTGTCTGCCCCTGGCACTGCTGAGCATGAGAACTGTTCCGAATGCAAAAGGACTGACTCCTTTTGAAAAGCTCTTTGGAAGGGCTTACTATATACCTCAGTAGAAATCTCTCATGCCCGCAGACCAGGAAGCTGACAGTACATTAGCAGAGTATATGCGTAATTTGTTAAATTCTAAACATTTGTTGCAGTTAAATTCTGTTTCAGATAAAGAACGAACCAGACCGTCAGAAGTGGCAGTGCCCCCTGGAGCGTGGATCTGGCTGAAGATAGTTAAGAAGAAAAATTGGGCGTCTCTGAAGTGGGAAGGTCCATATCAAGTGCTTTTATCAACACCCACTGCAGTCAAAATTGCAGAGTGTGCCTCCTGGATCCACCTGACGCACTGTAAATTAGTTAAAAACTTTAAACTGGACAAAAATCATGTTACATGCCAAGAGCAAAGATGATAGAGTCCAGAAGAAACAGGAATGCAGAACAACCCTTTCCTCAGAAGTATTGCATAATCACCCTGTTAATTGTATTAGTGACAATAATCTTTTTGTTGTGGCCTTTTCTTTTCCCAGCCACACAGACTGAACTGAATAAACGTGAAGCGTTACTCATAAACTGGCATCCAAACTTTAACACTTACCAGGCAATTAAATATGTGTATGCTGAGACTTTCAGTGTTTCGAATTGCTGGATTTGCACAGCTTTGCCGACAGCATACGGGGGGTTATTAATGACTACAGTCCCCCTAGGGGTCAATGAGACCTGGGAGAACTTGATTTATGATACCTCAACCATTACAGCACAAGATAAAATAGCATTGCACTTGTCTGTTCCACAAAAGGGAACTGTGTGTTTTATAAAAATGATACTGTTCAGGTGGGTTGGAGCAATTGCAATGTGACTGTTCCTTATAGATGTTACACTAAAGGTAACAATGTAGATCTTTATTGTAATACAAACTATGATTCATTTCTTGGATTGATGCACAAAACACTTGATGAAGTAAAACATAATTCTGTTCTTTATAAACAGCTATCTATAATTGATAGAAAAATGTTTCATGCAGGGCGAGTGTATATTCATAGCAAGGTTACTACTAAAGTAGAGGACTGTTATTTTGTGTGTGGCAGAAAGGCATACAAATGGTTACCTGAGAATTGGTCCAGCAGTTGTTTTTTGGGTTACCTGGTTCCGGCCATACGACACACTGCGGTTTTGCCTCATGGGAAAATTCGAAATGTCCGAGAAGTCGTCAAGAAACCTGTAAATCCAGTGGGACAAATCAATGCGCGTTGGAATGACCATCACTCTCTAGGCAAAGGACTGACACACATGGACTTGAGTGATAGCGTTATATCATGGGCAGGCATATTACCAGCATATGGAGCAGTGAAATCGATCTGGGAGCTGAGAAAACTGTCGAAACTTCTCGAAGTAATGAGCAACGCAACTTTTTCTTGAATTGGTGACTGATGAACTGAATGCTATGAGAACTGTAGTGCTCCAAAACCGCATGGCTGTCAACTTCACCAAAGTGGCGAGAGGTGGTACGTGCGCTTTAATCCAAGAAGAATGCTGTTCATGTATTCCTGACCATAAACACGAGATAGAATTTCATCTTGAGGTAATTCAGCAAGTGTCGGCCATGGCCATACCAGGCCCAAACCCACTGATGGACTTTTTCCAGAAATGGTTTGGGGGGTGGGGTACCATCCTAATGAACATCCTGATTGCCATTTATGTAGGTATGCTCCTACTGGGAGTATGTGTTTGTTGTGGTATCCCCTGCATGAAAAGACTGATTAAAGACTTTATAGACATGTCGGTTTCTGAAACCTTATATCAAAGTACTGAGTTTGAAGAACTGTTAAAAGACTGAAAATGCTTTCATAAGTTTAAATTGAATGACTCTCTTAACTGCAAATCCTGAGTGGAAGAGGTTAGGAGAAGAAAACAAACTGTTTATGCTTATTTTGAAAGTAGAATAAAAGTATTAATAGGGGGAAATGTTAGAAAAATATGTATTAATGTGTGTATTAGCAATATGCTTAGTGCATTTAGAGCTTGAAAAGGGTTAACACATTTGCTCTATTTCATACTGCATAAATCTGTATAAACTGCAGTTGCTTTCTGACCTTGTACTGTTAGCTAAAATCTTGCTTGTGCCTTGGAAATTTACTGAGAAGCAGGTGATTTCTGCTTGCGTTAAGAAAATAATGAATAGAACAATACTACTTGTATGAAACTTAGACAAGAAGTTCCGCTGTGCCATGAGAAAATACACAGCTGTAGAAGTTACAGATAATTAGTACAAAGCCTGCTTGAAAATATGAACTGAAATCAGCATTTGCTTGTATCTGTATTAGAAAAGTACCTTGAAAAGTAACACTGTACAATAGACGCTTGTAAACGGATTAATGGTCACCAAGGCCAGGTTGTTTTTCTGAAAAGTTTCTCACAAATCTAGTCATGTCAGCAGAAAATCTGAAGTAATATCTGCTGTAGAACAATACTGAAAGTTGTGTTTGATTACGTCAGCTTAGTAGACCATGTCTTATAAAATAGTATAAGAATAAACATACTTCCTGTTAGTAGTTAGACAAATCCTTGTATTTGCATGTTTTTGTCTCCTTGCTGCAAGTAAATTAAAGTGCCTTAACTGAACCTTACGTGTATTGGTCTTTGAAGTTTTTTCCTTTGACAACTCGAATGTTTAGAATAGCGAATACAACTCCGTCGACACATAAAAGTCGATCTACAAATTCAGCGAACTACCAAACCATCGAACCTGAAAACATCGAATGTATTTGTTGGCCAGCAGCGTGTTCATGGGGATGAGGTAATATATCCTTTTCCCCACTGTAGTGCGGTCTCGGAGTTGGTATATTTAAGTAGGGGGGTGGGGGGCACAGGGGAGACTTGCCCCCCTGCAAAAAGTGTGTTAATATAGTTTTATTTAGTTGGGTTTGACTTACCTGAATGGCGCTTTTGATGACGTAATGCGTTCAATGTCTTCATTTTCGATGGTTTGGTAGTTCACTTGATTTGTAGATTGAGGTTTATGTGTCGATGGAGTTGTATTCGCTATTCTAAACTTTGAGTTAATAATACAGACCCGGTGCAAGGATAGATGCCCCTGACTGCTTCCAGAGGAAAGCAGTCGGACCTGCTTTCAGAAGTGCTGGTAGGGTTTTCCAGGAAAGGAGTCCCTGGAACTCAGATTTTGCAGGCCACCTCTGCTACATGGATGGTGTCTTCCACTAAAGCTTCCCCCTCTGCCCCTGAGAGAACCACTGCCACGTGTGTCCTGAAAAGACCCTTAGGACTTTCTGAACCACATTTTCTCACTCCTCTGGTTCCTGGAGAAGGATCATTGAGGAGCAGAAAAACCTATGACCACTGCAGAAAGGGTCTTTCCATCTTTCTCACACCTGGATACAGTTTCTCACACTTTAGGGCCAAAAAGGGACAATCCTTCAAAGGATACATTGATAAATGAAGACTTGAATGGCTCTGCAAATTTGCATAAGTGCATCCAGGTATGTCTCCTAATAGCTACGCTTGCTCCTGCTGCTCTAGTGTTCCCTTTGGCTGTATGCGCAATGAGCTTCATGGATGAATTTGAAATGGACTCTAGGGTGTGGCCAACTGAGAAGCAACCTTATCTTGGACGTATTAAGACACATCTCCTGCTAGGGTATCTGCTAGCTATTTAATCAAATCCCTCTGAAGTCCAGTAAAGTGTGCCATAAAGTTCAAAGACCAGAATGCAAAGGTTGATGAAGCATAAACCCACTTTCAAACCTATCCATCACCCGGAACTCTCATAATGGAAGGATGGATAGAAGAACTTTCCTCTGTCAGTTCCTTTTTGTGGCCACTGCTACCACCATGGCATCTACTGGTAATCTCTTTGCTCAAAACTGATGATCCTCTGATGCAGAAAGAACTTTGTCTGGCCTCTTGGAATAGGTTCTATGGTGTCACGAGCTTTCCACACCCACTGTGAGATCAACTTAATGAGCTCGTCAGCAGGCGGAGTAACCTAAGAGGCACAGGGTCCAGTGCCAAAGGCCTGCAGGTATAATGATTCCTGCAAAGAGGGTTTTTGAGATGTCTAGCCACCCAACTCTTTAAGGATCTCACGGATGTCTCCAAAGGAGACATCTTCCAGGGGTGACCATGGGGAACCCTCCCCCTCATCAAAATTGGTGTCTTCTGTGGTGGATTTTTACAGGGCATCTAAGTGTTTTCTCTTACACTTCCTCTTCTGAGGAACCTCCTCACTGGGATGATTTGGGGAGGTATCATAAGTGGACAATACCTGAACAGGTGTCTCCTGTGACTTTGGGGCTTACTGTCCAGGCACTGAGATTGGAGGAACCTCTGGTCAAGAACTAGGATCAGGCAACTGCTCCAGTAGGAAAGGAACTGACTGAATGCCCATAGTGGACAAGGCCCTCTCCATAGCCTGGATGGCTGCCCCCCCCCCCCCAAAGAGGGAAGAGATTCCAGAACCAAAAAGGATTGCCTCGGAAACATGGTTACTCCCCACACCAAAGAAGTTGCTCCCGAAGCTGAATCCAGGGTAGAGCTAAAGCCTGACGAAGCTCTGAGGTGCAGATATGGCTCCAAAAAAGAGTTGAATCCCACCCCTTGGAGCAGACAGCACAGCCACAACCCCGAGAGTTCTCCAGATCAGACAGAGCTGAAGAACTCAGGGTAGAAAATGGTACAAGAGTTGAAGATCTCATCAGAACCAAAACAGTTGACACCAGGAAACTCAGAGCTGGAATCTCCAATACTTCAGAGGAAGTTAGAGGAGGAAGAGTAGGAGGGGTCACAGAAGGATAGGATCTGGCACCCAAAGGAGCCAGAACTGAGGATACATCTGCAAGTCCCCCCGCTGTAAGGAGCTGATCCACCAATCTCAATACATCTAATTCTGTTAGGCTCCTAGTGGAACGAATTGACTGTGTAGAGGGAAGTTTTGACCCTTCCAAAAATGCACTGGGCAACTGACCAGCAAAGGGGACTATGGATGAGAAATATCTGGTCCTAGGTCTAACCAAGAAAGAAAATTCAGGACATTCCATTGGATTCAAAGATATTGGTACCGTAATAGAAAACAGTGCCAAGGCTGTCAGCTCCATAGGTTGCTCTAATATTTGCTTTGATAATTTTGGCACAGTGGAGAACTCAGTTTCAGTGTTGAAGTCAGCACCGAAGTAGCCTTTGAAGATGCTGCTGATTCTGTAGAAACAGCAGGAACCAAAGTCCTCATTTATTTTGGTTGTTGGTGCTGAGGGAGAAGCTGGCACCGATCAACTCCTCTTTTTTGGTTTATCTAGTTTGGAGGATGAAGATGAAGAGGAAGGGGAAGATACATTAGATAAGGCATCATCAAAAGCAAATTTAATCACCCCCTTTAGCAATAATTTGTTTTTCTTTTCTACCAAGGCCCAGTGACTAAAGACATGACAGATTGAACAATCATCTTGCAAGTGCACCAGGCCCAGGCAATAGACACAAAGAGAATGCCCATCAGAATTGGGCATGTTATGGTCACACACTTGACATTTTTTTAAAACCAGAAGCTCCTTTAACTTTGTCAGCCATATCTTATAGTAGCAGTAAAACAAACAAAAAACTACAACTTTTTTTTTTTTTTTTTTTTTTTATATATATAAAGGGGTAGGAAAAAGGAAAAATACTACCAACAATGGTAGTCACAAGGTACACTAAAGTGTATAAGGGAAGGAAGACGAGGAGATGAAAGATTTATGGAAGAAAAGGGTAGGGTGAAGGAGAAAAATCAATAAGCTATATACTAATACAGAAAAAACATAAGGCTATAGCAAATATTTTTAAAATAGAACAAGAACATTTAACTTAGCTCGAGAACAGTTTGGCAACGCTTATGTCACAGGAAGTAGCAAACGAGATCTGAGGTAAATTTCTCTTATTTCAAGCAGTGAAAACAGAGCACTAAGATTTCCTCCAATACAGCGGTCTGTAGATTAAGGCCTGTCAGACTTGATGGAATATTTGCATACATGATGAAATTGCAGAAAGATGTACTTTCACAGTGTAATGAGATTTAGAATTGAGGTCAACAGACTGGTCTTTGCTGCCTAAAGTAAAATAAGAAGTTATGTACTCACCATAACGTTCCATCTGAGTAGGTATCTTCATTTGTCTGCAACCTGTGGGATACGGATCTGATCTCAGATCCGAGCTGGCAACTTCTATCATAGCATAGATCCAAGCTCCTAGCTCCTCCCCTTACCCATAATCCCCTGCCTACCCTGACTGACCTCAGATCAAGTTTGTGCCATAGCACAGCTGATAAAAGTGTCCCAAAGGGAACATATGCTAATAACCATAAGAACGATCATTTTGGTCAGAGGGAAGGAGGGGGGGATGGTTGCAGACAAATGAAGATACCTACTCAGATGGAACGTTATGGTGAGTACATAACTTCTTAATGTGAAGTAGGAACTTCATTTGTCAGCAACCTGTGGGACAGAGTCCCCAGCTACCTAAATCTTGGGTGGCCTTCATGGAAGGATATTCCAGAGCACCGCAGAGCCAAAGGACGCCCTACCTTGGGAGACAACATCTATTTTATAGTGGCTGATAAAGGTGTGAGATGAAGCCCAAGTGGCTGCGGAACAAATGTCATCCAGTGGAACCCTAGCTTGAAAGGCCGCAGATGTGGCAATGGCCCTAGTAGAATGAGCATGGACTCCTTGAGGTGCAGGCCTTCCCAAGCTCTGATATGCTAAAAGAATACAACTCGAGATCCATCGAGAGAGAGAAACTTTAGAAACTGGCTTTCCGAAATTACTTTTGGCAAAGGAGATAAACTACAACTTTTTTTTTTTTTTTTTTAAAGGGTATATAAAAAGGGAATACTACAAAAAATGGTAGTCACAAGGTACAATAAAAGTACACTAAAGAAAGGAAGACTATGAGATGATTTATGGAAGAAAAGGAGGGGAAGAGGGAAAAAATCAATAAAATATATACTAGAAAAAATAAAGAAAACAGCAATATATAAAAAAAATATTTAAAATAGAACAAGAACATTTAACTTAGCTCGAGAACATCAGCAGTTCTATGGATATAAAAACGTAGTTGTCTGTGTACATCTAAGGAATGTATCTTGTACTCTCCTTTGTTTTGGAAGTTGGGGAAAAACACTGGAAGATTGATAGATTGATTGATGTTCGCTTCTGAAGATACCTTAGGTAGAAAGGACGGATTGATCCTGAGGTAAACCCTATCCAGGTGAAAGACCAGATATGCTGGTTTGACACAAAGAGCTTGCAATTCCGACACTCTCTTGGCTGAAGTTATGGCCACCAAAAAGGCTGTCTTCCAAGAGAGAAATTTGAGATCAACCGTGGCCAATGGTTCGAAGGGGGGACCAGTCAAGGCCTGTAAGACTAAAGATAAATCCCATGGAGGTACCACCTCTTTGACTGGAGGCCTAAGTAAGAGGGCCAGACTCTTGCCCCACGTGATAGTATGAGATTGCTGCAAGTTGTACCTTGACTGTGGAAGAACTATCCCCCTGGTGAAAGAGAGAGGTTAGAAAATCTAGAACCGACGCTATCGGGGCTGTAAATGGGTCTAAACGACAGTTTTCTGCCCAAATGGTGAAGCGTTTCCACTTACTTCGATAAACCTTCCTGGTGGAAGGCTTGTGAGCTGCTACAAGAATGGCTTTGACAGGTGTTGAGATCCCGGGAGTCCTTATGAGGAGTGGAACTGGAGCAACCAAGCTGTCAGCTTCAGGTTGACCAGGTTCGGAGTCGGAAGACCGAGAGGGTGAGAAATGAGATCTGGGAGGGGATCCAGAATCCATGGTGGATACACTAGGTGAGACCATAGGTAAGGGAACCATGTCTGACGAGGCCAGAATGGGGCAATGAGGATCATCTTGCTCCCCAACTGCCTGGCTTTCTGTAATAATTTCAACATCAGGGGAAGAGGAGGATAAGCATAAAGCAGACCGGGAGGCCAAGCATGAACTAGAGAGTCTCTCGGGGACTTCCTCGGAGGGGGGATCAGAGCGAAGTAAACGTTGCATTTGGTGTTTGAAGGAGAGGCAAAAAGATTGCAACAAGGTTGCCCCCATCGGGCAAATACTTGCTCTGCAACTCGATGATTGAGAGACCATTCGTAAGGAGTCAGGATAGTACGACTGAGTCTGTCCGCTAGAATGTTGGACCGTCCCGGAATGTGCGTTGCTATGAGAAAGCGGTTGGTGGAAATCGCCCATTCCCACACTCTCATGGCCTCGCGGCAAAGGGGGTAAGACCTGGTTCCCCCCCTGTTTGTTGATGTACCAGACGACCGACATGTTGTCTGTCTGTACTGCAATCGTCCCTACCTGAAGAGAGTTGTGTAGTGCCTGCAACAAAAAAAGCACCGCCTCATCTCTAGGACGTTGATATGCAAAGATGTCTGTACGTCGTTCCACATGCCTTGGACTGTCCTGCCTGAAAAATGTCCCCCCACCCCAGGCAAGAAGCGTCCGTGGTCACAGTGTCGACTGGCGGTGGTAGTGAGAAGGGACGTCCCGTGTGGAGATTGGGAGACTGGAGCCACCACACGAGCGATCTTCTGCAAACCTTGCTTAAGGAAATGGGATGAGACAGAGGGCTGCGAGACAAGGACCATTGTACCTGGAGGGTCCACTGCAGCACCCTCATGTTCAACCGGGCCAATGGCAGCAGAGGGATTGCAGCCGCCATAGATCCTAGGGCCCTCAGGACCAATTCCGCCAAAGGAGTTTGCAGTTGAAGGATGGCCTGCACGTGCAACATCAGGTTCCGGAGCCGATCTGGAGTCAAGAACGCAAGCATCTGTCTGGAATCCAGTCTCGCCCCTATAAAATCCAACACCTGTGTAGGGATGAGAGAGGATTTGGTCATGTTGATGGATAATCTTAATAGTGGAGCCAGACTGAGGAAATAATCTCTGCATGAACAAAGTAGATGCCATGTTGGGGCCGTAAGGAGCCAGTCGTCCAGGTATGGGAAGACCTGAATTCCCTGGAGTCTCAGGTGGGCCGCTATTATCGCTAGGACCTTGGTGAACACCCTGGGGGCTGAGGTGAGGCCGAAGGGGAGGACCCTGAATTGAAAGTGACTGGCTCCCAGCCGGAAGCAGAGAAACCTCCTGGAACGCCTGTCCACTAGAATGTGATAGTACGCATCCTTGAGGTCGAAGGAGCACATCCAGTCATCCTCCTGCAATAAGGGGAGGACGGATTGCAATGTGACCATTCGGAACTTTTCTTTGGGTACCGCCAGGTTTAGGAGAGAGAGGTCGAGGATGGACCTCAAGTCCCCCGTCTTTTTTGGCACCAGAAAGAACCTGGAGTAAAACCCTGATCCGACTTGATCTGGGGGGACGGGCTGGATGGCTCTTTTTTGCAGAAGCTGCTGAATTTCTGCAGCAGCCGCTTCCCTCTGACTGGGTGGTACGTCGGGAGGCCTTTGATTCTGGGGGTTACGATAAAGGGAATTTGGTAACCTCTGGATATAATATGAAGCACCCAGCGATCCGTTGTTATGGACTCCCACATTGCTAGGTGCCTCGAAACCCCCCCCCCGACTGCCTCCAGAGTGGAGCAGCCGGGTAACCCTTCAGAGGTTCTGCGTGGGCCTCTCAGAGAATGGTTCTCTGGACCCAAAATTCCTGGGACCCCCTCTGCCTCTGGGGCGGCGTCCTCCCTGTCCTCCTCTGCCACGAGAGGACTGGTTGTCCTGAACAGACTGGGATTGATGCGATTTTCGGAACCACATCTTCTTCTGACCCTTTTGGTTCTTGGAAAAGGACCTCTGGGGTGCAGAGAAGCGGACTCCGACGACATACAAGGTCTTCCCGTCTTTCTCGCTCTGGACAAGAGTGTCGCAAACGGTTTTGCCAAACAGTGCAGAACCATCAAAAGGGGCATTCGTGAATGACGCCTTGAAGGGCTCCGAGAAGTCACAGTGATGGAGCCAGGCCTGTCTCCTCATGACAAGCCCGACTCTGCCTGCTCTAGCGGCTCCCTCCGTAGCATGAGACAACAGCCGCATAGAGGTGTTAGAGATAGAGCGGAGGGTGGCCATTCGGGAGGAGTACAGATCCTTGTCTCCCTCCGACATGGACCCTGGGGGGGAAGCAGCGTATTCCTTAATTAGAACCTGCTGCATCCTTATAACGTGTGCCATGTAGTTCAGGGCCCTCATAGAGAAGGTCGCTGAACTGAAGGCCCGCTTCCCAAGACGGTCCATCGCGCGAGACTCCTTGCTCGGAGGATGAACCGTGGGGCTCTCCTGAGCCAACTCTTTCTTGGTGGCTGCAGCCACCAACATGGCATCCACAGGGGGACCTCTGCTCCAGTGTGATCTCTCTGCAGGGGGGCTCAAAATTTTGTCCGGGCGCTTGGGGATTGGCTCTACGGTGTCCGGTTCCTTCCAAGCCCTAGAGGATATGAGATCCACCAGGGGGTCGGGTGGAGGGGACACCCAAGAGGTAAATGGTCCTGCCTCAAACACCTCAAGGAATACGGACTCATCAGAGGAAGCCTTGGGGGCAGACCACCCACCCCTGATTTTGAGCATTTCCATGATGTCTCCGAAGGAGACATTTTCGGGGGGTGACCTAGGGGAGCCTTCCCCTTCATCTAAGTCCGTATCTTCGGTGAGACTCTCAGGTGAGTCTATGTGCCTCCTCTTGCACTTTGCCTTGTGAGGAATCTCCTCGGGGGGGCTGTCCGAGGAGTCCTCATGGACTGCATCTTGTTTCACTGGAACTCCTAGAGGCGCTGAGGCAGGCTGCCCCGAGGGCCGGATGAGGGGAGCCAGGACCAGATGAGAAGGAGTGCAGGAGGGAGCCGAAGCCAGGACCGGAGGCCTGGAAGCACTCAACAGTGCCCTCTCCACCGCAGCGAAAGCCGAAGGGGAGCCGCTCTCTGACGGATCCAAGATCTGACTCCCACTCTGATCCGAAGCGGGGATCGGACCCAGCGCCGAGAACGTCGGATCCGAGGGACCAGTGTGCTCCGACCGGGACGGAGCCGAAAGCACACCGAATCCCTCGGATCCGAACCTCGACCCACGGCTCCGAGAGGTCGGATCCGACAAACTCGAGGGAGCCGTCAGAGCCGACGTGCCCAGCACGGTCGGCTCCGACCCACCCCTGGATCCAACGTGGCTCGGCTCCGAGCGCTCCGAACCCGGAATGCGGGTCGGAGAAGGAGCAATAGGGGTGAAAAAAGGGGTCGAGCTCCCCCCCCGGAGGGGGAGGAGGCAAGAGCACTCCCATCTGCATCTGGGCCTGGATGAATCTCCTCATCATCCGGTCCATGTCCGCATCTGACATGCTAAAATGGACCTCAAAGAGGCCACCGAGGCAGACCTGGAGTGTCGCCTCGATGACCTCGACGGGGACCGGGTCACCTCCTCCTCGGGTCCCGGGGAGAAACAAGGGGATCGGATCCGTGGAGGAGGAGACCGAGAAGACCTGGACGGAGAAGCCCTCTTGGCAGGCGGGGCCGATGAAGAGTCCTCGGCCCACTGCTTAAGGTGCTTCTCCCTCCGCTTCTCTTTCCTGGACTCCCTATCCTCCGGAGCCAAAGCGGGAGGTTGAGTCCCGGTCGGAGGAAGGGAGGCAGGAGTGACCGCTACCGGGAGGGTAGCGGTCACCGAAGTACCGGAGGCTGAAGCAGAGTCTGGGGGTAAAAGGCCCGCCAGAACCAGCTTCGACCTCCGATCCTTAAGTGCCCTGGGGTTGAACGCCGTGCAAATCGCGCAACCCGAAGAGAGGTGTTCAACCCCAAGGCACCTAACACACCGAGTGTGGCCATCAGCCAGTGAAAGCTTGTGACCACACTCGGTGCATTCCAAAAAAATGGCTTTAGGGGCCTCCGACATTACTAAAGTAAAGCACACTCACTAGGCCCCTAACACTCAAGTCACACACACATGCTACGACCAGCGGGGGAGGGAGGAATATTTAAAATTAAAATTTAAGCTGAGAAGCTAAAATAACAATAAGTTTAGCGTTAAGGATAAACCTACCACGCACACACAATCACTCAATCAGAAAACAAGAAAGAAAACTTTTCTCTCACAAAAACGCCAAGAGCTCTGGAATCTAGCTGTTGCTTGAAGAGCGGCAAACTAGATCTGAGGTCAGTCAGGGTAGGCAGGGGATTATGGGTAAGGGGAGGAGCTAGGAGCTCGGATCTATGCTATGATAGAAGTTGCCGGCTCGGATCCGAGATCGGATCCGTATCCCACAGGTTGCTGACAAATGAAGTTCCTACTTCAGATCAAATTTTCATTTTGTCAAATAAAACTTCTTAGCTCAGGTCTTCTAGCTTCTCCTAGAATGTGACTGTTATTTTTAAGGAGGGATGTAATTTGATAGAAAAAAGAAGTTATGTACCTACCATAACGTTCCATGTTAGTTGTCCTTCATCTCGTCTTCCTTCTTGCTGGATGGGTTCGGAGCCGATCCTCGGCTCCAACTCAGCCACTTACTATAGCTCGAGAGCTCTTTACTGGCTCGAGGCTACCCCTTATCCCAGAATGCCTAGCATCAGCTACCCAGATCTCGTTTGAGATAGCTCACACTAGACACAATTATAGAAGATAATCTATTAATAAACCTGGATATACAGTTAATTGTCATGGTTTGCTTGGGAAGCAACTAATAACAAAACAAATTAGCCAGTGAAACCATTGAAAAACTCCTCTCAATCCATTCTAGAGGAAGGGGGAAGGAGGGAAGGACGCAAGAAGGAAGGCAAGATGAAGGGCAACTAACATGGAATGTTATGGTAGGTACATAACTTCTTTATGTTAAGTTGTCCCATCTCACCTTTGTTCTTGCTGGATGGGACAGCGTCCTTAGCACCTCAATCCTAGGTCGCTCATTGGAACAGACTCTTCAGAACCGTGGAACCAAAGGAAGCCCTGCCCCAGGAGACCACATCTACTTTGTAATGAGACATGAATGTATGAGGATCAGCCCAAGTAGCTGCTGCACAAATTGAATCTATGGGCAAACTAGATTGAAACACTACCGAAGTAGCTACTGACCTGGTTGAATGACCTTTGGGTTTTGTTGGAAGATCTTTTTGTCACAAATGGTAGGTATGGACTATGGTGTCTGATAACCATTTTGACAATGTTACTTTAGAAACTGGAAGGCCTTGTTTGTTGTTAGCAAATGAAAGGAACAACTGATCTGATTTTCTCATCTCTTTAGTTCTCTGGAGATAGAAATGCAGTTGTCTATGCACATCCAGTTGGTGTAATCTGTATTCTGCCTTGTTGGAATGATTAGGAAAAAAGACAGGAAGTTCAATTGATTGATTCAAATTGTGTTCTGAACAAACTTTAGGTAGAAAAGATGGGTTGGTTCTCAGATAAATTCTGTTTTTGTAAAAAAAATAGGTATGGAGGGCGAACACATAGTGCATGAAGTTCTGAAACACATCTGGCAGAAGTAATAGCAACTAAGAAAAGCGTTTTCCAAGAGAGAAATTTCAAGGAACATGATGCTGCTGGTTCAAAGGGTGGCAGTATCAAGGAGGCCAGAACCAAACTGAGATCCCAAGGTGGAAGGGGCTCTTTCACTGGGGTCTAAGTAGAGATGTACCTCTCATGAAGGTCTTACAGAGTTTGTGAGACATTATGCTAGAGTGTCCCTGGGTGTCTAACCTGGAGGAGGAATAAGAGAGAAGTAGCTGCTGCATTTGTTGTTGAGGGGAGAGGCAAAGAGATCACAGCAAGGCTGGCCCCATTTACAGAAAATAAGATCCACAATTTCCTATTTCAGAGACCACTCGTGAGGCATGAGGATAGCCCTGCTGAGCCTGTCCACTATTACGTTGAATGTCCCAGGGATATGCGTTGCTGTCAGAAAATGTTGAGAGGAAATCGCCCATTGCCACAGTCTGAGGGCCTCTCAGCACAAGGGGTAAGACCTGGTTCTGCCCTGTTTGTTGATGTACCAAACCACTGACATATTGTCTGTCTGTATTTCAATAGTCCCGGCAGGGAGAGAGTCTTGAAGAGCTTGCAACGCTAAGAGCACCACTCTCATCTCCAGGAAGTTGATGTGCAAGTGGTACTCATGAGGTTGCCAAGTGCCTTGGACTGTCTTCCCTAGATAATGCCCCCCCACCGTATCAGGGAAGCGTCCGTGGTCACTTTGGTGACCAGATGGGGTTCCATGAAAGGTCTGCCTGTGGGGAGACCATCCACCAGGAAAGGTGTCTTTTGCAAGATTCCGTAATTAGTATCATGTGAGACATGGGTAATTCCTGGAAGGTCAAAACCAAACCTCCTGCACGAGTGCAATTGCACGGCTCAAGGATAAAAATCAAGAAAAAAGTATAAATGAGCCAGCAAACTGTTGCCTGAAGCAAATTTTATTGAAACAACAAAAAGACAAACAGACCGGTTTCGGCTGGCATTAGAAACACAGCCTTCCTCAGTGCAAATTCAATCATCCTAATGTTATAGTTTAAATATGCTTTGTGACCACTTGATTGGTTTAGCCAAGAATTGTTCATTAAGACCCGGTGGAAATAATCCACCTAATTTCACAATCCACTTCTTTTCTTTGGAATTTAAAAGTGAGTGCCAACCTGTTTTATTGTGTTTGTTACCTCTTATAATGTCAATTGCCATAAAAGAGAATTTTGCAGTTTTGTTTTTTAAATGATGTTTGTACAAAGCATTATGGACCTTATGGTTTTTAATATTACTAATGTGTTCAGAGATCCTGAGTCTGAGGGGACATAAGGTTTGCTCAACATAAAAACATCCACATGTACATGTGGCCAAATATACCAACCAGTCAGTGCCGCAGTTAGCAAAAAAATTAATATCATAAACTGCAGCAGAGTTCCGACTGAAGAACTGTTTGCTTTTACTTACTTTATCACAATTGCTGCAATGGCCACATGGAAAACATCCAATCAAAGGTCCCCCTGTTAGTGTAGACTGTATATATTGAGATAACCTGTTGACATGTGGGTGTTTATAATGATTGAAACAACCACCCAAATTCTTGCCCTTTTGGAATGAAAACAGACATCTGTCTGGTATGATGTTAGATAATTCCGAATCATATTGTAAAATATTCCAATGTCTGTGTACACTTTGTATTAAAGTATCTGAGTTCCTACCAAAAGTCATAGTAAACCTTATAGGTTGTGATGCCAAGGTGGTATGTTCTTTATAACATAACAGATCATCCCGCTTGAGTTTGTTGACCAGATTGCTTGCATGCAGAACATGTCCCATCTTATATCCCCTAGACCTGAATCTGTTGGTAAGGTCTTTTCTATGTTCCTGAAAGGAAGATTCATCGGAACATATACGTTTCATTCTGATAAATTGTGATTTGGGGATATTCCTAGCAATATGTGGTGGATGAAAGCTGGTGGCATGTAGGATGGTGTTATATTCCGGATGTTTCCTGAATACCTTGGTATCTAATGTGTGATCTGGTAATCTGTTTATCAGTACATCCAAGAAGGTGATGGTATTGATGTCATAGTGTACTGTAAAATGAAGACCCCCATTTATTATTGTTCAAATACAACAAAAATTCAAACAATTCATTGGTCCCACCTTTCCATACCAACCAACAATCATCCAAATAACGTCTCCAAATATCCATGTAGTTCAAATAAATGTTGTTATGACTGTCATAAATTATATCCTTTTCAACAAATGCCACGAACAAATCTGCATAGACGGGGGCAAATGATGCCCCCATAGCTGTGCCCTTTGTTTGCCAATAGCAAGTCTCTTGATAAAAGAAGACGTTATTGGTGAGGACATGTTCTGCAAGGCCAACCAGAAATTCATTGTATTCAGATTAATATAAGCCAGCCACCTCCAATCAATAAGCCAAAGCCTCCAAACCTCCTTGATGAGGAATGTTAGTGTAGAGGGCGCTTACATCGAGTGTACACATTAGCCAATCTGGTTCTAGCTGTGTTTCTGAGATGATCTGTAAGAAATTAGTTGTATCCTGTAATCCTGAATGTACCAATGACAGTAAAGGCTTAAGTTGTTTGGTAAGATATAGGGACAAGGGTTCTGTGATATAGCCCTTCCCTGACACAATGGGTCTCCCTGGGGGATTGACCGGATCCTTATGTATCTTGCGTAGAAAGTATATATATTGATTGGCTGGATCCTGAATCATAAGCTGATGCATAACCTCAGTGTCAATAATGCCTGAATCCCTAATGCACAACAAAAAGTTATCAATTTGTTTCTTGAACCTGAAGGTGGGATTGATCGCCATTTCAGAATAATATTTATTATCAGAAAGTTGTCTTTTTGCCTTGTTGTCGTAATCCGACCAATTCAAAATGACAACTGCCCCACCCTTGTCAGCTGAAATAATAACTATATTATTATTATTCTGCAATTCCTTGATGGCTTTTTGTTCAGTCTGTATAATATTATTGGCTTTAAACTGTGTCTCTGACCTAGAGAAATGTAGATCTTTGAGGATATTATTTTGGAATTGGTGTACAATGGGATGCATAGGAGGAGAAAAATGTGATTTATGATAAACACATTTTTCTTGAATGTATTCATTGTCATTATCACCAAAAAATAACCTCAAGTTTAACAATCTACAAAAAGACACAACGTCTTGTGCTAAAACATCTTCAGATACAAAGTAACTCGGTATAAATGTGAGACCTTTATTAAGAACAGACAGTTGTGTGGGTGTTAACACAAAATCAGATAGATTTAAAACATTATCATTGGAAATCACATTTATTTCTGCATTGCTAACTTCAGTAGACTCTGAATGCTGTTTATTTTTCTTGTGTTTTCTGCCCCCTCGCTGGTACCTAGACCTAAAGGGATAATAGTTGGTGTTCTTTTGGGAGACGGTGAGCCAGAAATTTGGCAAGTGCTTTGACAAAAGACATAGTAGCTTGTTGCTGAATAACTGCCCATTCATTGTTAAGCTCCTCATCTGCTTCCCCCACAAGAGGCCATTGGAAGGACCATTGTGTGAAAAGAAGCCACTGAAGGATTCTCATGTGAAAGCATGCTAAGGGAACTAGAAGAATGGCTGCTGCCATGGACCCTAGAGCTTGAAGAACATATTTGACTTGAATTCTTTTGCTCCTCAGGAGAACTGACACCTGTTTTTGACCAATGGAAACTCTTTCCTGAGGCAATTGTACAATTGTTTTTCTTGTGTTTAGCTCTGATCCTATGTATGTAATAGATTGACAGGGCAACAAGGCAGATTTTGTGAGGTTTATTGTGATGCCTAGTTGAGCACAGGATTGGATGGTGTAATCTTGTGCCCCTATAAGTTGTTGCCTGGTGGTAGCAGTGAGGAGACAGTCATCCAAATAAGAAAACACCTGGAATCCTAGAAGTCTCAGGTGAGGCTTGACTACTGCCATGAATTTGGTGAACACCCTGGGGGCTGTGGTGAGACCAAAGGGCAGAGATCTGATTGGTAATGACTGGCCCCTAGCCGAAAGCATAGAAATCTCCTGGACCGTCTGTCCATTTTTATATGATAGTATGCGTCCTGAAGATCAATGGAGCACATCCAATTGTCTTGACCCAGAAAGGGGAGAATGGACTGCAGTGTCACCATCCAGAACTTTTCTTTTTGTACAGATTTGTTTAACCTGCTGAGATCCAGAATTGGTCTCCAGTCCCCTGTCTTTTTGGGCACTAAAAAGAATCTTGAGTAAGTTCCGGATCGTACTTGGTCTGTGGGGACGTCCTGGATGGCTCTTTTTTCTAGCAGTCTTGAAACTTCTGTGACTGCCTGATCCCTTAGATTGGGGAAACATCTGGGATGGATTTTTTTGAAACAAAAGGGGGTTGTTGAAAGGGAATCTTGTAACCTCCAGATATAATGGCTAGTACCCATTTGTCTTTTGTAATAATTTGCCAAGCAACAATGAAAGTCTTCCCCCAGTTGCCTCCAGAGTTGAGCAGTCGGGCATCCCTTCAGGGATGTTGATAGGGTTTGGAAGAGAACGTATCTCTGTCACCCTGATTTTGCGGACCCCCTCCGCCATGAGGGCAGCATCTGCCATTGTTATTATTTCCCCCTCTGTCCCTGGGGGAAAATTCACCACGTTCATCAGGCAAGGATTCCTGGGATTTTCGAAACCACATCTTTCCACCCTTCTGATCCTTTGGGTATGGTCTGGTAGGAGTGGAAAAACGGACTCCAACATCAGAGAGCGTCTTGCCTTCCTGCTGGCACCTGGTAAGCGTGTCTTTCATCTGAGGCCCAAAGAGATAGGAGCCATCAAAGGGGGTATTGGTGAATGATGCTCTGAAAGGTTCCGCAAACTGACACAGCCGCAGCCAAGAATGTCTCCTAAGAGCCACTCCTGTATCTGCAGCTCTACTTGCTCCATTGGCTGCATATGAAATAAGCCTCATGGAGGAGTTGACTATTGAATTAAGAGTCGCCAGCTGGGTAGCTACCTTGGCTGAAGCTAACTCAGCTGTGGGATCTTGAAGGGTATCTCCAAGTTCTTTTAGGAGATCCCTCTGAAGACTAGTAAAATGGGAAAGATAGTTTAGGGACCTAAGGGAGAAGGTCGCTGATGAAAACATTCGCTTTCCATATCTGTCCATCGTATGAGAGTCTTTATTTGGTGGAGGGACAGATGAGGAGGTTTCAGCTAACTCTCTCTTTGCGGCTGCTGCTACCACCAAGGCATCAACGGGGACACCTTTGGTCAAGAATTGTTTGTCTTGGGGAGCTGTGATGAATTTATTGGGTCTCCTCGGGACAGGTTCCATAGAGTCTGGAGCTGACCAAGCCTTTTTCGAGACACGACAGACATGAGTGGATCAAAAGGTGGAGACACCCAGGAGGTGGAAGGCCAGGAACCAAATGCATCCAGGTATACAGACTCATCCTCGGAGAGGGCTAGGGAAGTCCAGCTACGTCTCTGCCTGAGAATCTCAAGGATGTCCAAAAAGGAAACATCTTCAGAGGGGGACCTTGGGGACCCCTCCAATTCATCCAGGTCTGTATCTGAGGTGACAGACTCAGGGGAGTCTAGGTGCTTCCTCTTTATTTTATTTTATTTATTTTATTTTATTTTACATTTGTTGACCGGGATAGTCCGACTGGATACATGTCCATTTTCAGCAGAGGCCCGGGATGAAAAGCTCCAAGGTAACTAAATTAGATAAAAAAATGCAGTCTATACAGTAGTTGATCTATATAAGCAAGCAATAATGTTTATGATTAACAATTTATGCAGAGGTTGCATATCTAGGCAGATAAAAGTAGTTCTGGAGTAACGTAATTCAAAGTGTAGGTCTTCATTAAGTTGTTCAAGTCAGGAAGCATACCGTTTTTAAGTCATACAGTTATTTACAGATAAAATATTTACAGTGGTTACATGCCAAAACACATTAGAGTTAGACAAGTTAAAGATCAGGATAGTGCAACAGATAAGCTAAACTAACTATTATAGCCTCATTGTCAAGAAGAGTTAGTCGGGTTTACTACATTGACATAGCCAGTTTAACGTCAAATGTTGTTTAAGTCTAGTCTTGAACTGACTCAGGGAGTTGAGCAAAGTAATTTCTGTTGGTAGAGAGTTCCAGGTTTTGCTAACAGAATTTGCAAAGAGAGAGTCACTGGCAGAGTTATTAGTTTTGACAGACTGGACTAGTAATTTATTAGAGGATCGAAGTGGCCAGTGATTGTGATAGGAGATAATAATATTTTTAAGAGCAGGGGTATGATCTAGGTTGTAAAGTATCTTATGGGCAATTATCATGAGGTTATACTGGATCACGCTGGGTAGTTCTAGCCACCCAAGCTGGTTTAGGTTAATACAATGGTAAGTCCTATAAGGCAGGCCGGTGGCGAATCTGGCAATATGGTTATAGCAGATTGAGAGTTTGTTGAGTACAAATTTGTTTAGGTTGATGAGTATCGGGCATGCATACAGTAGAGTTGAAAGAAGGTAAGAGCGAGCTATGGCAACTCTAGCAGGAGGAGTTAAAAAGGCTTTTATCCTGTACAGAGAGCCTAGTTTTTTATTGATGGTCTTTATAGTTTGATTAACATGTATTTCGAATTTGAGATTATTACACCTAGCAGTTTTGTAGAGGAGTCTGGGGAGATTATTGTGCCATTGTTAGATTTAATAGTAAAAGTGAATGCAGTAGACCTGTGGGTTGGTGAGAATAGGAGTAGTTTGCTTTTTTGGGATTCAGAAATAGCACAAGAGTCCTGTAGGTGCAGAGCCCCCAAGCAGTAAACACAACTAGTGTGCCCATCTGTCAGAGACATCTTCTGACAGTATGAGTCACACTTTTTAAAACCAGATTTTAACTTCCTTAGACATTTTACAATAAAAGACAAACTACAATAATAAACTAAAAATTAATAAAGACCTTAAATGAGAGCCTCTAACTTAAATGGCTGTCCTTAAGGGGGGGGGACTCTCTAAGTTAAACAAGTTCAGGGAATAACAGAAGGCCTAGCGACTAAGGGGAAAGGTCAACACAGCACAAAAAAACACCATTAGGACGAGATAAGAGGTTTACAATAAAAGAAACTTACAAACTACTATAAGAGAGAAAATATATATCACATTTTAAGCAAAATATATGAATTTAATATAGAAAAAAGTTATACTAAGCCTGAGCCAGTACTGATCGCAACCGCGTAGCTAAAGCGGCAAAGGAGATCTGGATAGCTGACACTGGGCATTCTGGGATAATGGGTAGCCTCGAGCCAGTAAAGAGCTCTCGAGCTATAGTAAGTGGCAGAGTCGGAGCCGAGGATTGGCTCCGTACCCATCCAGCAAGAATGAAGGCAAGATTGGACAACTTAACATCAAATCTTTCAGTTGCCTAAGTTGAAAGATTTAAAACTTGGAAACAGAACAGCCCATTGCCGTTTTGAGGACTGTGTTCTGCAAACGTTCTGCAAAGAGGAAGAGAGAGCTACTGCTGGGTAACAGGGTAGATGTAACAGAATTTTGGCCACATATGTGGTATAAGAATGTGGTTTGTCATGTCTCTCTTGACTCTGAATAGTGTTCTCTGAATCAGGCAGAATGGTGTCAGAACATAACACAAGTCTTGATTTCAAGCAATAGATAAGTAATCTCTTTTCATGTTACAGAATGATGTGGGCGGGAAGGGAACAAAAGATTCTGTACAGCATTCCTTAGTACAAACAAATCTATCATGGAGTCCCCTATCTGTCTTTAATACTCCTTAATATTGAAGTATAACTACTTGCCAGTAATGAAATTGTGACAGTGAATTACTCAGCAAGTCTAATAATATTCAAATGTGCATATCCACATTCCCCAAATGCAGGCAGTAAACCAAGTCAGACAAAACACTAGCATGCTGGATGAGTGAAAATGGTTTATTCTTCTTAACAGGTCACAGAAAAAGAACAGAAGACTGGTTTTGATCAACTAGTGTGCTTTGTTAGGTGCACAAAAGATGTGTGTAAGTGCCATTTTGCCTGGTGATTTACTGCTGAACTACCATTAGAGTTAGGGCAACTGCTCTCTTTTCTTCCTGTTTATGTAGCCATGACATTCCTTTGGAGATTATGTTCTTTGAAACTTGAAAGATAATAAACTGAGTCAACATGCATAATCTGACATATAATTGTAAATCTTACAGTTAGTGCAGAGTGCTAAAGCACTAAACTGCTAATGAGCTGCTTCCTGAGCCGAAGGTGCAGGATTTGATTTCTTCTACCTTTAGTTGCCTACTGCATGAGGAAGTCACTTAACCTGACACTGCTCCTGGGTTGCCCCGAAATAGGGACAATTTATCCAGTGCATGTACCTGAGCACCAAATAGGGAAAAAAATGTTGATATTTGTGATACCACTGGAGTGAATGACATACAGAGTTAAGTTATACTTCTCTACCAGATGAGGTCCTCTAACTAACTGCAGTGGTGGTGCTGCGGTAGCGTTGTCGCCTCACAGTAAGACGTTGTCCTGTTTGATTCTCAGCTAAAGCGTCTTCTGTGTGGAGACATGCGTGAATGGGCGTGCCTTCATTGAAGGTTGTGCGTCAGGGCTGGCAACTCGGTACGTAAAAATCTACTGCCAATCATTAGCGGACTGGAGTTCCGCTGTGGCGACCCCTAACCGGAAACAGCCGAAAGATACAACAACCAGATGAGGTCCTCTACAACTGTTAATAATACTGTAAAATGTTGTTTCAACAGGTCTGCTGCTTGGCTTGGTTATGTAAGCCTTACAGTAACCAGTGAGCTTTTCATAAATGACTGGTAGCAGTGAATACCATCATAATGCACATAAAGACATAAAGCCAAGACAACTGGGGGTTTGTTTTACTGAGTTAGTTGGAAGATTTGACATGAAGGTCATCAAAGGTCATCAAAGATGCAATTTTTTTAACTCTGGTCATGAGTAGAATACTGTTGAAATGGCATAAAGTCCAACTCTGCTCCCAGAAACTTAATCCTTTGCATTAGTGTTATATGATACTTGAGCAACTGTCTTCAGATACTGATGGTGCAATGCAGATGAGTAGCCTGTAACTGGATTGCTGTACAAATACATAAATATTTGAGTATTCTGAGTTTTCAAACATGCAAAAACAAGCTAGGTTCTTTGTGAACCCACTCAGAACTTCAGATAAGTCAAAAGGCAGAGATGAAAGTGGATAGATAAACCGAACCACTTAGACTGCAATCCAGTAATGTTGGAGTTCTTGATGATGATTATATGGAATTCTTAAAGCCTGTTAAGGTTTGAGAAATCCAACACAGGCCACCACTTGCTGTCTTACTTTAGCAATATGAAAAAATCTTTTTTCTGTTAAAGAACCGCAAGTGGCAATATGTAATGTTCTCTGTGCTAGATAGGAGAATGCAAACCATCTCATAACATCTGTTCACCATTCTAAATATTGTGTCTAGTGGTAGCAATAAACATTGCCACTTGTGGTTCTATTGAAGTGGCGAAAACTGGATCTGTGGTCAGATCTGAGACCCATCGGTTGAGGAACGTACAAAAAAAAGACATCAGAATTGATGTTTTCAATGTACTAATTTGGTACAAGTGAAACTCCAGCTATATCAGCAGTTTTCAAACAAGTCTTGTTTCTGTTTTGATGTCCTGTATAATCTGTCTGCCTTATTAAAGAATAGGAGGTAGAGAATTCATTGTCTAACTGATAACTGTTAAAATATCCTGATCCCCCGTCCACCACCAACTGCTGAAAAAGAACTGTCACCAACTTTGGTTTTTCTAATCATGTTAGTTAAAGTATTTAAAAGTCACATGCAGGTTGAAGAAACTGAATGCAGTACCTGCATTGGTTTAAGAAGTTTTCTAGTGTCTAGTGATACTTCTTATTCCACGTCCACATAAAATAATGCTTAGATGTGAAAATAAGACTTTGAACAATTGCATGTTGCATTCGAGTCTCTCACCCTTCTGGGTACATGACTGTGATGGGTGTTCCCTTGTAACATCTAGTCAGGGTTGAAGCTTTCCTGCCTCCACTTTCATCTTATTTTTATATATTTATTGGTTGCTTGATTTCAGATACTAACTTTTAGGTTGTTTGCTGTGCCTGTAGAAATACCAATCCCCCTTACGAACTCTAGCAATGCAAGGGGGATGGTTATGTATTTTTTTCCCTGAGCTTGTAACTACTCATGTTTATGGGAACAGCAGAAGCATCAATATGACAGAATGAGCACTCAAACAGTAATACTTGATGAACACAGCTGCAAAGCTTTGTGCATTCATTAAATATTAATTATATCTGAGTGTTTTTTCCTAACTGTGTGTGTGTGTATGTGTGTGTGTGTGTGTGTGTGTGTGTATGTGTGTGAGTGAGTGTGTGTGTGTGTGTGTGTGTGTGTGTGTGTGTGTGTGTGTGTGTGTGTGTGTGTGTGTGTGTGTGTGTGTGTGTGTGTGTGTGTGTGTGTGTGTA
Organism: Protopterus annectens; assembly: GCF_019279795.1. NCBI lineage: Eukaryota > Metazoa > Chordata > Ceratodontiformes > Protopteridae > Protopterus > Protopterus annectens. The sequence goes on from NC_056732.1 coordinate 1,333,650,993, forward strand.
TGGTTCCCTATCAGATCACTGATGTTTCAAAACTCCGAAGACTATATGGCCGAGACCATATCTCTCAAGTTTTGAAACTCCAAAAACTTTGTATTGGGATCACCATATAGCACAGAACCTGTGATTTGCTGTTTTCCTCACTGTAGTGTGATCTTGGAGTTGGTATATTTAAGTAGCAGGGAGATGTGGAGGGGTGCAGTAAGTTGTTGTGTTTTATTTTTGTTTCGGAGTTTCAAAACTTCGGAGATATGTCTCGGCCATATTGTCTTCTGAGATTTGAAATATCGGTGATCTGATAGGGATCAATATACAGTGGATATAAGAAGTTTACACAACCCTGTTAAAATGCCAGGTTTTTGTGATATAAAAAATGAGACCACAATAAATCATTTCAAACTTTTCCCACCTTTAATGTTAACTATAACCTGTACAATTCAATTGAAAAACAAACAAATCTGTTAGAGGAAAAAATATAAAAAATAAAAAACCTACAATATGCTGGCTGCATAAGTGAGCACACCATTAAACTAATACTTCATTGTGTGTGCACACCCTTAATCTAATACTTTGTTGAAGCACCTTCTGATTTAATTACAACATTCAATATTTTTGGGTACACACCTGCCATCAATTAAAGAGACTCTGATTAAGCCCAAATAAAGTTCAGGTGTCCTAGTAGGATTTTCCTGACACTTACTCATTTGCCTGCTACAGCAAAAGTCATGGTTCGCAGAGAGCTAATAAAGCATCAAAGGGATCTCATTGTTGAAAGGTATCAGTCAGGAGAAGGGTACAACAAAATTTCCACAGCATTGGATATACCATGGAACACAGTAAAGATGGTCATCAAAAAGTGGAGAAAATATGGGACAACAGTAATGTTGTAAAGAACTGGACATCCCTCCAAAACTGATAAAAAGACAAGATGAAAACTGGTCAGGGAGGCTGCCAAGAGACCTACAGCAACACTGAAGGAGCTGCAGGAATTTCTGGCAAGCACTGGTTGTGCACTACATGTGACAACAATCTCCCGTATTCTCCATATGTCTGGACTGTGGGGTAGGGTTGCAAGACAGAAGCCTTTTCTTACACTGAAAAACATCCAGGCCCTGTTAAAATTTGCAAAACAATACATCAAGTCTCCCAAAAGCATGTGGGAAAATGTGTTATGGTCTGATGAGACCAAGATTGAACATTTTGGCCACAATTCCAAAAGGTATGTTTGGCACAAAAAAAAGAAGTCATGTTCTTACCATAACGTTCCATGTTTGTTGTCCTGTATCCTGCCTTCCTTCTTTCTGGTTGGGTTCGGAGCATATCTCAGCTCCAACTCAGGCACTTCTAAAGCTCAAAGAGTCCTAACTGGCTCAAGGCTCATGCCTTATCCCAGCATACATAGCTGTAGCTACCCAGATCTTGTTTGTGATAACTAACCACTATATAAGGGAAAAAAAAAAAAAAATATATATATATATATATATATATATATATATATATATATATATATATATATATATAAATATATATATATATATATATATATATATATATATATATAAATATTCCCAATAAAAGAGGTAAGTAACAATAAGGCTCCTTGCACCAAAAGGAAAAGAAAGCATGGTGACAAGGGGAACACCAAAGGTTGAAAGGCAAAGGATACTCAGCCATATCAGCCAAAACTTAAATTCCTCTCAATCATCCAGGATGGGGGAAGGAGGGAGGGACGCAAGAAGGAAGGCAAGATACAGGACAAAAACATGGAACATTATGGTAAGAACATAACTTCTTTATGTTATGTTGTCCATCTCGCCTTCCTTCTTTCTGGTTGGGACAGCGTCCCTAGCACCTAATTCTCAGGTGGCTCACTGGAAGAGAGACTTCAGAACCGTGCAACCAAAGGATGCCCTGTTCCGAGAAGCCATGTCCACTTTGTAATGAGTAATGAAGGTATGTGGAGTAGCCCATGTTGCTGCCATGCAAATAGTATCTAAAGGAAGCCTAGTTTGAAAAGCTATGGAGGTAGCCAAGGACCTAGTGAAATATCCCCTGACTTTCTCTGGGACTGACACATTCCGAGACTCATAAGCGTAAGTAATAGTACTAGACAACCATTTTGAAAGAGTCACTTTGGAAACTGATGAGCTTTGTTTGCTCTGAGAAAAGGATACAAGCAACTGATCTGATTTTCTGATGTCCTTGGTCATTTCAAGATAAAATCGTACTTGCCTGTGGATAGCCAATTGATGTAATTTATACTCGCCTTGTTGCCATAATTTGGAAAGAAAACAGGAAGTTCAATTGAATGATTCAAATTATATTCTGAGCAGATTTTTGGTAAAAAGGAAAGATTAGTCCTAAGACAGACTCTCTCCTTTTGAAAAATCATATAAGACGGGCGGATGGAAAGTGCCTGTAACTCAGAAACCCGTCTAGCTGATGTAATCACGACTAAAAAGAGAGTCTTCCATGATAAGAACTTCATAGGAAAAGAGGCAGCTGGTTCAAAAGGAGGAAGGATCAGAGCGGCTAGTACTAGGTTTAAATCCCAAGGATGGAGAGGTTCTCAGATAGGAGGACTTAATAGTGTAGCACCTTTCAAAAAGACCTTGCTTAACTTATGGGGCATAACATTAGAACCTAGGAGTCCCACATGAAAGTTAGAAATAGCAGCCAGTTGCACACAAATCGTAGCAGCCGCTGCTCCTTTTTCAAAGGTTTCAGCCAGGAAATCCAAAATTTTTGCAACTGGGGCTATAAAAGGATCAATGTCATTATGTTCGGCCCAGAGTGAGAACCTATTCCATTTACTAGCGTAAAGCTTCCTAGTAGTTGGTTTATGGGAAGAGACTAAAATATGTTGAACCATCGGAGAGATATCAGGGAGACTGGCTAGGATCAGAAGTGGAGAAACCAAGCTGTCAGTTTGAGAGTTCAAATGGAAGGATGAAGAGCACCCGAATGATGTGTCAGAAGGTCCGGAACTGGGTCCAGAATCCAAGGCTCCTCTTGCAGGTAATTTGAAAGGAATGGGAGCCATATCTGATAAGGCCAGTACGGAGCAATGAGGATCAGTTTGCACCTCAGCTACTTTGCTTTCTGTAGAACTTTTGGAATTAAAGGAAAGGGGGGGAGCATAAAGGATCCTGGGGGGCCAATTGTGGACCAGTGCATCTCTGGGTGACTGTCCCGGAGGGGGAACTAGGGCAAAATAGCTGCTGCATTTGTTGTTTAGCTGAGAGGCGAAGAGATTGCAGTGAGGCTGGCCCCATCTGTGGAAAATCATATCCGCCACATCTTGTTTCGGAGACCACTTGTGGGGCATGAGAATTGCCCTGCTGAGCTTGTCCGCTATCACATTGAACTTCCCCGGAATGTGTGTTGCAACCAGAAAACGCTGAGAAGAGATCACCCATTGCCATACCTGAAGGGCCTCCTGACATAAGGGATAGGATTTGGTTCTGCCCTGCTTGTTGATGTACCACACTACTGACATGTTGTCCATCTGAATTGCTATATGGCCAAAAGGGAGAGGGTCATGAAGTGCTTGTAATGCTAGTAACACCGCTCTCATCTCCAGGACATTGATGTGCAAATGGTACTTGTGAGGTTGCCAAGTTCCTTGGACTGTCTGCCCCAGATAATGCCCCCTCCCCCTATCTGGGAAGCATCCATGGTCACTGTGGCTACTGGAAGAGGGGCTACAAAGGGTCTGCCTAGAGTGACTAGGGGAGAGTGTTGCCACCACTGTAGATCTTTCTTGCAAGTATCCGTGATTAAGATCATGTGTGACACTGGCAAATCCTGATATGATCACTGAGTGAAGAGAAGCCATTGCAGGATCCTCATGTGATAATGGGCTAGCGGAAGTAGAGTAATGGCAGCCGCCATTAACCCCAAGACTTTCAGGACAAATCGAGCCTGAACCTTTGATTCTGACAAAAGAAGACACACCTGACCTCGAATGGCAAGCACTCTCTCTTGTGGAAGCTTGGCTATCATGTCTGTTGTGTTTAGCTGAGTGCCTATAAACGTAATACACTGAGAGGGCAACACAGCAGATTTTTCATAATTTATTGTGATTCCTAGGTGTGCACAAGTGTGAATCATGTGGTTCCTGGCCCTTAAGAGATGATGCTTGGTAGTGGCAGAGAGGAGCCAGTCGTCTAGATAAGGAAACACCTTGAATCCCAAACATCTCAGGTGAGCCGTGACTACTGCCATGCATTTGGTGAACACCCTGGGAGCTGTGGTGAGGCCAAAGGGCAGAGCTCTGAAGTGATAATGACTGGCACCCAGCCAGAAGTGTAAATGTCTCCTTGACCCTGTCCATTTTTATGTGGTAGTACATGTCCTAGAAATCGATAGAGCACATCCAATCGTCCTGACCCAAAAAGGGTAGAAAGGACTGCAGTGTCACCATCTGGAACTTGGTCTTCTTTACTGACCTGTTTAACTTGCTGAGATCCAAGATTGGTCTCCAGTCCTCTGTCTTCTTTGGAATTAAAAAGAACCTTGAGTAGGTTCCAGATTCTTTCTGGTCTGTGGGGACTTCCTGAATGGCTCTCTTTTGCAGCAAAGTTTTTACTTCTATGGCTGCTTGATCCCAAAGACTGGGTAGAACATCTGGGAATGTTGATTTTTGACATCTTGGGGGTGCTTGGGTGAAGGGAATTTTGTAACCCCTGGATATTATGCGCTGTACCCATTCATCTTCTGTTATATCTTGCCAGGCTCTTGGGTACAGTGAAATTCTGCCCCCTACTGCCTCCAGAGGTGAGCAGTCAGGCAATCCTTCAGGGATTCTGAAAGTGTCTGGCAGAGAATGTATCCCTGTCGCCCTGTTGTGGACTCCCCTGCCGCGAGGTCGGCGTCCCCCATTATTTCCCCCTCTGCCTCTGGGGGATTTTTCTCCATGAGTGTCTGGTGACGCTCCATGGGATTTACGGAACCATATTTTACCACTCTTTTAACCTTTGGGATAAGGCTGAGATGGAGTGGAAAAATGGACTCCTATGGCAGAGACAGTTTTGCCATCATGTTCACTCCTGGTAAGAGTCTCTCAAACTTGTGGCCCGAACAAGGCCGACCTGTCAAAGGGGGCATTCATAAAGGAGGACTTGAAGGGCTCCACAAATTGACAAAGGCACATTCAGGAGTGTCTGTGAAGGGCTACTCCTGTGCCTGCAACCCTGCTCGCTCCATCTGCTGCATAAGAAATCAAGCGCATGAAGGAGTTGACAATGGAGGTTACGGTCGCTAGCTGGTTAGCGGACTTGGAAGCCGCTCCCTCAGCTGAAGGATCCTGGAGGATATCTCCCATCTCTTTAATGAGATCCCTCTGAAGCCTTGTAAAATGCATCAAGTAGTTCAGCGACCAGAGAGTAAAGGCCGTTGAAGAGAAAACACACTTCCCATACCTATCCATGGCTCTAGACTCCTTGTTTGACAGATGGATAGAAAAGGAACTCTCCGCAAGTTCCTTCTTGGTGGCTGCTGCCACCACCATAGCATCAACTGGCACACCTTTGGAGAGGAAGGACTTGTCATCTGGTGCAGTCATAAATTTGCCTGGCCTTCTTGGAACAGGTTCCATGGACTCTGAAGCACTCCAAGCCTTTAAACTCACAACAGTCAGAAGTGGGTCAAAAGGCAGAGACACCCAGGAGGTAAAAGGTCAGGAACCAAATGCGTCCAGGTACACAGACTCATCCTCAGAAAGGGCAAGGGACTTCCAGTTTCCCCTCTGTCTAAGGATCTCCAGAATGTCTGAGAATGAGACATCTTCAGAGGGGGACCATGGGGACCCTTCTGAGTCATCCAAATCCATGTCAGAGGTGATGCACTCAGGGGAGTCCACATGTTTCCTCTTACATTTTTTCTTCCTGGAAAACTCCTTGGAGGCATGCTCAGGAGATGAGGAGAGGTCTCTGAAGAAGAGGGGTCACCCAGTGGGGTGTCCTGGGGCATAGATTCCCTACGCTTGGGATGGAGAGAAGGATCCAAGGCAGACACAGGTATCGATGAGGACGGAGCCAATTGAGCCGAGGGTGGAGCCGTCTCGGTGGACAACACACTCCTCATCACTTCGAAGGCACTAGAACGGTCTAGAATGGAGGGAGGTTTTGGCTCCTAGGAGCCTGGAGACCTTCTCAACACTGAAGGCGATGGCTCCAAGGCAGATGTGGGAGACAAACTCACCTGCGCTGAAGCTACAAGAGGGAGAGTGGGGTCGGACAAGGGTCCGATGCCACTTCCCCCTGCGAAGCCAATGAGGGAGTCTCAGCACCCAGACCTCTCGACGGAGCGGACTGTCGAGGAGGTTGGAGCGAATATCAGAGCCAACAGAGCAAGGGTTGTCAGAACCGATGGTTCCACTGCTACTACCTCCATGCACTCCAGCTCCGAAATGGACGTAGTCAGAGGCGGAACTGAGATAGGGGCTGGACCGGACAATGGAGCTGCTTCCTTCTGAGCTGACCCTGACAACAACTGAGTAAACACCCATGTCTTGAGTAGCCTCTTTACCACTCTCTCCACATCATCATCTGATAAACTCCTGTAGGATCGAGAGGAATGGGCCGAGGACTGGTGACTACCTGCTTCTGATTGTAATAATGGTGACTGAGGCACCTCATTGCATCCAATGAAGGAGATCTCGACCTCTTATGAGTCTGGGATGGCTCCAAAAACAGAGAAATCCTCCGAGCCAACAATCCGCTCCAAAGGATTCGAAGATTTTGATTTTGCCTTTGTCAGCACCAAAGGTGGAGCCGACAGAGAAACTTGTTTATCATCAGATTTTGAAGGCTGAGGTTTTAACAACCCTCTCAGGATCAACTTATTGTGCCTTTCCTGCAACACTCGTGCACTGAAAGCATGGCACACAGAGCATGAATCTTGAAGGTGGACCGCACCTAAACAGTAAAGGCAACTCATGTGCCCATCCATAAGGGACATTTTTTGGCAACATAAGTCACATTTTTTAAAGCCTGATTGCTTTGTAGACTCTTTAGACATAATTACCACAAAAAAAGAATGTACTAAAGGAAAGAGATTTTGTTTTTTGTTTTGTTTTATAAAGAGGGATAGAAGATAAGGAGGGAAAGCCTCTAACTTAAATGGCTAAAAACTCCCAAAGGGAGAAAGCCTCTAACTTACATGGCTTTTTCCCTAAGAAGCAGGGAGGGAAAGGGAAAGAACACAACCCTGAAGAAAAACGGGCCACAGACAAAACACAGACAAAACAGGTCTGAGAGGAAACAATGGCCTATAGCATAAACAAAAACTGTAAATGAGTATAGGGGTAATACAACAGTTAAACTCTAATTAACAATACCAGTTATAACTGAACAAACAGTAATTTTGATAGAAAAAATTAAACTACTTAGCCTGAGCCAGCAGAACACAACCTCGACGCTGCAAGCGGCAAACGAGATCTGGGTAGCTACTGCTATGTATGCTGGGATAAGGGGTGAGCCGCGAGGCAGTTAGGACTCTTTAAGCTTTAGAAGTGGCCAAGTCAGAGCCAAGATCGGCTCTGAACCCAACCAGAAAGAGTTAAGGCGAGATGGACAACATAACATCAACACTTCACATCACCAAAAGAACACCATCCCCATGGTGAAGCATGGTGGTGGCAGTATCATGCTTTGGGTTTGCTTTTCTTCAGCTGGAACTGGGGCTTTAGTCAAGGGGGAGGGAATTATGAACAGTTCCAAATACCAGTCACTTTTGGCCCAAAACCTTCAGGCATCTGCTAGAAAGCTGATGATGAAGAGGAATTTTACCTTTCAGCATGATAATGATCCCAAGCATACATCTAAATTAGCAAAAGAATGGCTTCACCAGAAGAAAATTTAAGTTTTGGAATGACCCAGCCAGAGCCCAGACCTAAATCCAATAGAAAATCTGTGGGTGATCTGATGAGAGCTGTGCACAAGAGATGCCCTCACAATCTGATAGATTTCGAGTGCTTTTGCAAGAAAGACAGGGCAAATATTGCCAAGTCAAGTTGTGCCATGCTGACAGACTCCTACCCAAGAAGAATCAATGTTGTAATTAAATCAAAAGGTGCTTCAAAAAAGTATTAGTTTAAGGGTGTGCACACACAACAAAGTATTAGTTTAGGGGTGTGCACACTTATGCAACCAGCATATTGTACGTTTTTTATTTTTAATGTTTTTTCCCCTAACAGATTTGTTTGTTTTTCAATTGAATTGTACAGGTAACAGGTCACATTAAATGTGGGAAAAGTTTTGAAATGATTTATTGTGGTCTTATTTTTTATATCACAAAAAACTGGCATTTTAATGGGTCTATATTATAACATCAAAGTCTAAAAACTTTGAATGTTATAATATCAAACCCATTCAATCGAAACACCAGAAAACTGAACAGTCAGAATAGTGAATTTTTTTCCCAGGGTAAAAATTTGATGTTCCGACAAACATACACACAACTCAAGCACACCAAAATAAATAATCGACACACATTACCCTACACTAAACCAGACATACACCACTAGCTATCCAGTTACCTTAACCCAACCCTAACCCTAAGGTCCCTAACTATCGCACACTCACCTTACCCGCTCCCTAACCCTAACTCACCTACCCCACCCTAATCCTCACGTCCACACAATTGCACATTTACCTGACCCGCACCCTAATCCTAACTCACCTAACCCACGCCCAATCGCACACTCACCTTAATTCGCACACTTACCTTAACCCGGTCCGTAACCTTCACTCCACAGTTGACAAAATAGCGAAGCTGCAGAAACGGCCCACTGAATACTTTCCCTAGGAAAGTATTTGGTGTTCTGCAGCTTCGCTTTCAAGTGTTAGCTCTACTGGGTTCGATATTATAACATTCAAAGTTTTTGAACTTCAATGTTATAATATAGATCCCATTTTACCAGGGGTGTGTAAACTTTTTATATCCACTGTATATATATATATATATATATATATATATATATATATATATATATATGTGTGTGTGTGTGTGTGTGTGTGTGTGGGGCCTGGGAAAGTTTTATGAGCCGGGCTAAGAAAATACTGGCCTTAGTCCTAAAAGTGAAGGATATGAAACTGCCATTGCAGGCATGTCTTTATTTATTTATTGATTAACTTTTAGTTATGTACTCACCATAACTTCAGATGTTTGGGATCCATCTCGCCTACATTCTGACTGATGGGCTCGGAGCCGATCCCTCGGCTCCGACTCGGCACGCTTATGCTATAGAGCGAGGCCTCTAATTGGCTGAGCTATCTTTATCCCAGGATGCACCACCACTAATCCCCCAGATCTTGTTTGTCCGCATTCATGCACACATGCACAGCTTGATTATATAACATTGTTAGATGTTTCAAGATGAAACAACAGGATTCAGACCTTCTGATATCCTCTGATCTCCAAGGAAGGGGGAAGGAGGGTGGGTTATTAGGAATGTAGGCGAGATGGATCCCAAACATCTGAAGTTATGGTGAGTACATAACTAAAAGATGTTATGTGATCCTATCTCGCCTACATTCTGACTGATGGGACAGCGTCCCTAGCACCTAAATCCCGGGTGGCTCATTGGAAAACACTCCTGAGCACTGCGGAACCAAATGAAGCTCGTCCTCTAGATGCCACATCTAATTTGTAGTGAGAAATGAAGGTATGCGGGGAAGACCATGTAGCCGCAGCACAAATGTCACTAATAGCAAGCTTAGAATGAAATGCTACCAAGTAGCCATAGCCCTTGTAGAATGAGCCTTGACAGAGGTGGAAAGCTCTTTGTTAGAATAAATATAAGCTTGAGTAATACAGTCCCTGATCCATTTGGCAATAGTGACCTTTGTGACCGCGTTGCCCAATTTGTTTTCTGCAAAGGACACAAACAACTGATCTGTCTTCCTTGATTGTTTAGTCCTATCCAAATAAAAACGTAACTGCCTGTGGACATCTAGTGTGTGGAAAATAAATTCCGCTTTATTGGAGTATTTTGGGAAAAAAACTGGGAGCTCTAATGACTGTTGCAAGCACAAAGTAGAACAGACTTTAGGAACAAAAGAAGGATTTGGTCTGAGGGAAACTCTGTCTGTATGAAAAACCAGGTACGGGGGTTTCACTGACAAAGCTTGAAGTTCTGAAACCCTTCTGGCTGAAGTAATTGCCACTAGAAAAGCTGTCTTCCATGATAAAAACTTTAAATCACAGGTAGCTGCCGGTTCAAAGGGGGAAGAAGTCAAGGCACGTAATACTATATCGAGATCCCATGGAGGTGCCGGATGAGAAATCGGAGGTCTTAATAGAGCAGCACCTTTCAAGAAGGTCTTACACAACCTGTTGCTCATTAAGGGTGGGTCTATGGATTCATGAAAATTAGAAATCGCTGCCAATTGTACTTTGATGGTAGAAACAGAAGAGCCTTGGTTGAAAAGAGAGGTCAGGAACTTGAGTACTTCTGCCACGGGAGTAGAAATGGGGTCCAGGCCCCCGAGTTGAGCCCAGATAGCAAACCTTTTCCATTTGCTAGAATACAGTTTCTTCGTAGCAGACTTGTGGGCTGAAGACAAAATGTGCACTACATCTGGGTCTAGTGCATGTCTCCTGACTATGGTCGGAAGAGGAGGAGCCAGGCCGTCAATTTTAATGTGTGTAGGGACTGGTGTAGTAGTCCCGACTGATGAATCAGTAGGTCTGGGACCTGGTCCAGGAACCATGGACCTTCCAGAGCATGTTTCCGAAGGTAGGGAAACCAGACTTGACGAGGCCAGTAAGGAGCAATTAAGATCATCTTGCTCCCTAAGAGAGACTCCTTCTGAATTACCTTGGGTAGGAGAGGAACTGGAGGGAAGGCATAAAGCAGGCCGGTGGGCCAAGGATGGACTAACGCGTCCATAGGGCTCTTCCCCAGAGCCGGGGTTAGGGAGAAAAAATCTTTGCACTTCGCATTCAGAGGAGTCGCAAAGAGGTCGCAGCACGGAACTCCCCATTCGCTGAAAATCTGTCTTGTAATAGTCATGTTCAGAGACCATTCGTGAGGAGAAAGGATGGTTCTGCTCAACCTGTCGGCTATGACATTGGATTTGCCCGGTATGTGAGTAGCCACTAGGAAGCGTTTGGTCGAGACTGCCCATTCCCAGACCCTTATCGCTTCTCTGCAAAGAGGATAGGATCTGGTCCCTCCGAGTGAACAGCAATTACGCCCTGAGGGAGGTAATAGTGAAGGGCTTGAAGGGACAGGAGTACTGCCCTCATTTCTAGGATGTTGATGTGGAGAGAGGTCTCTTCCGGATGCCATTTGCCCTAGACTGACCTGCCCAGGGAATGCCCCCCCCACCCCGTCTGGGAGGCGTCCGTGGTCAAAGTGGCTGCCGGAGGAGGAAGAACAAAGGGTCGTCCCTGATCCAAATTGGAGGACACTAGCCACCAGCGAAGGTCCCGTCTGCAAGATTCTGTGATCCATATTAGATGATTGAGAGGGAGTTCCTGAAAGGACCACTGAGTTGAAAGAAGCCACTGGAGGATTCTCATGTGTAACCTTGCCAAGGGAACTAGCAGAACTGTGGCAGACATTGATCCCAATAGTTGCATGACCATTCTGGCTGGGGCTTTGGACCTGGGAAGTAAGGCTCGAACCTGATTTTGTATGATTTGAATTCTGTCTGCAGGTAGATAGACCCGCATCTGGTTTGAATCTATCTCTGCTCCTATGAATCTTATTCTTTGAGATGGCCGTAACACAGACTTTGGCCAATTGAAGGTGATTCCAAGGGAATTGCCCAGTGATGTTGTGGCTTGCAGGCTCCGTAGAAGTAGATGCTTGGAGGTGGCAGTTAGAAGCCAGTCGTCTAGGTACGGAAACACCTGGAATCCTAGACTCCTCAAGTGAGCAGTCACTACTGCCAAGCATTTGGTGAACACCCTGGGGGCTGTGGTGAGACCAAAGGGCAGCGCACGGAACTGAAAATGACTGCCTCCTAGGCTGAAGCGCAAGTGTCTCCTGGACGTTTGATGTATTTTGATATGATAATACGCGTCCTTGAGATCTATGGAGCACATCCAAACACCTTTCTCCAACAATGGGAGAATGGTTTGTAAAGTGACCATTCGGAACTTGGACTTCTTGACTGAACAGTTTAAGTTGCTTAGGTCCAAAATGGGCCTCAAGTCCCCGGTCTTTTTTGGCACTAAAAAGAATCTTGAGTAAGTCCCTAATCCGATCTGGTCTGCGGGGACCGGTTGGATGGCTCCTTTTTGCAGCAGTTTTGAAATTTCTATGGCTGCGGTATCCCGTTGACTGGGTGGCGGGTCCGGGATTCTTTTGGACTGAGGGGGGGGGGCAACAGAATGGGATGGAGTAACCTCCGGCGATAATTCGGAGCACCCATCGGTCCTGAGTGATCCCTTCCCAGGCCTTTAGGTGCATCGAAAAACGACCCCCGACTGGCTCCTCAGCAGCACAGTCGGGCAATCCCTCAGGGACTATGAAAAGCTGAAGAGCCACGAAAGGACTCGCGGTCTCCAGTGTTGCGGGGGCCTCTGCCGCCTCTGGGACGGCATCTTCCTGATGAATTTCCCCCTCCTCTGCCTCTGGAGGGGGAACCTTCCTGCTGAGAGGGGTAAGACTTCTGCGATCTCCGGAACCACATCTTCCCTCCTCTTTTAGCCTTGGGATAAGGCCGAAAGGGAGTGGAAAATTGTGCCCCTACGGCAGTCAGAGTCTTACCCTCCTGTTCACAGCGGGTAAGTGTGTCTTTCACCTTGGGCCCAAACAGGGAGGACCCATCAAAGGGGGCATCAGCGAATGAAGACTTGAAGGCCTCCGCGAAATGACACAAGCGGAGCCAGGCTTGTCTCCGTAGAGCAATGCCTGTACCCGCTCTACTCGCCCCTTCGGCCGCATACGAGATGAGCCTCATGGACGAGTTCGAAATGGATGACATTGTAGCCAGCTGAGATCCAACCGTCTGGGCCAGCTCCTCAGGCAGGTTACCTAAGAGGGTATCGGATAGCTCCTTAATCAGATCCCTCTGGAATCTCGTAAAGTGCGTCAGGTAGTTCAGAGACCTCAGGGTAAAGGCTGCTGAACTTAGGGTGCGCTTGCCGTACCGATCCATGCTCCTAGACTCCTTATTAGGAGGATGGACGGATGTAGAAGCCTCTGCTACATCCTGCTGTGTAGCAGATGCCACCACCATAGCATCCACAGCCACACCTTTCGTAAGGAACTCTCTATCTGGGGGCGCTGAAAGAAATTTGTTTGGACGAGCGGGCACTGGTTCCACAGAGTCCGGGTGTTCCCACGCCCTTCGACAGATCAAATCCAAGAGCTCGTCGAAGGGAGGAGACACCCAGGAGGCAGAGGGCTGAGCCCCAAAGGCCTTCAGGAACACCGACTCATCAGCAGAGGGAGGTTTGGACTGCCAGCCGCCTCGTTGTTTTAGGGCTTCCAGGATGTCTGCAAAGGAGACATCATCCGAGGACGACTTGGGGGACCCCTCTGCATCATCGAGGTCGGTGTCAGATGTCAAAGACTCGTCAGGGGATTCAACGTGCTTCCTCTTGCACGTTTTCTTCCTGGAAGGTTCTTCGGAAAAGGCTTCAGAAGGACCTCCAGGAGGGGGAGAAACCCCAGCGGGGGTAACCTGAGGCCCAGGGGCTCCGCTGTCTACGGACAGGGGAACTGCCAACGACCCAGTCTCCAAATGTAGGGAAGGAGCTGGGGAAACTGTGGAGGTAGCCAATGAAGATTTGGCTAGAGCACTCCTCATAGCCCTGAAGGCGGGACCACCGGAATCCTGGGAAGGTCCCCCCCTCCGTGGCCACGACAGTGGACGGTACTCCCGCCGCCGACGCACCAAGAGGGAGACTTGGGACCGAAGGTATCAATCCCGAAGCCTCCCCCCCAGGGCCGAAGGAAGAAGTCCGCGCACTGAACTCCGACCAAGGAGCCGGAGTCGGAGCAAGGGTCGGGCCTGACCCTAACACCTCCACTGGTTCCACCAACACCTGCTCCAACGGTGCCGAAGCTGTTGGAGGAGGAAGTACAGTAAGGGAGTGGACCATCGGCTCTGAAGCCAAATGGGCTGGAGCCGAAACCATCTTTTGGAACACCGGAGACTGGAAGAGTCGAAGGAGTACCCTGTCGATGTCCGAATCAGACATCCTGGAAGATCTCGAGGATACGGATCGGGCCCAAACCGATTTCTCCATCGGCTCCGAAGGGCTCAGGGACCGGCTCCGAAAGGACTCTACAATTATCGGCTCCGAGGAAACCTTCAAAGAAATTTCCCTCGGTGCCGATAAGGACTTCGGCTCCGAGGGGGAAGTGTCTGAGCCGATGACCCTTATCGGCTCCAATATCAGTGGAGCCGATGAGGGTGACCCGCCTCTCGATGCCCCAGACCTCGGCTCCGAAACCAGAGGGGTCGAGGCTGGAGGCATCGAGGCAGACTGTTCCGACCTCGGCTCCGAAGTCCGTGGAGCCGATGGAGAAGTCTGCTTAGCTTTTTTAGCCGTCTGTTACGACTGACTGGTCGGAGCCGGCGCTTTCCTCTTCTTGGAAGGAGACGGAGAGGAAGATAAAGCCTCCTCAAAAGAAGGCTTGATTAATCCTTTGAGGATTAATTTGTTTTTCCTCTCCTGGAGGACTCGGGAGGAAAACGCATGGCATACACTGCACGATTCCTGGAGATGTTTGGCGCCAAGACAATAGACGCACGAGGAGTGGTCGTCCGTTATGGACATTTTGAATCCACACCTCGTGCACTTTTTAAACCCGGAGGGTTTATGTTCCTTAGACATAGTTGTACAGGAAAAAACGGACCACAACAGTAAACTTTAAGACAGGTACAAATAAGTATGACAGTTAGAATATTTTAAACTGAAAGAAACTTTTTTTTTTTTTTTTTTTTTTTTTTTTTTTAACACACGGAAAGAAAGGGAGAAAACAAGGAGGGTCAAGACCCTCTAACTCAAACGGGTACTTGACCCACACACAACCACTAAAGTAGTTAGTACAGGGGAAGGCCCCTCTAACTAAACGGATCCTTCTCTGACAGGAAATTTTAAGCAAAACTCAATAAAACAACCAGAAACACACTCGTACACAAAAAATAGCTGTTAAAACAGCTTTTGGGTCGAAAAGAGTGAACTACTGACAGGGAAAGAGACTATAAATATAGTACTTAGCCCAGCCAATGTTGAGACCACGTCCAAGCTCTGAAGCAGCAAACAAGATCTGGGGGATTAGTGGTGGTGCATCCTGGGATAAAGATAGCTCAGCCAATTAGAGGCCTCGCTCTATAGCATAAGCGTGCCGAGTCGGAGCCGAGGGATCGGCTCCGAGCCCATCAGTCAGAATGTAGGCGAGATAGGATCACATAACATCATTTGTTTACCAGGATTGTCCAACTGGACACCTGGTGTCCTTTTTCAGCAGAGTCCTGGGGAGAAAAACTCCACAAGGTTACATAGTAACTGGTAAAAATTAGTTAAGAAAGTTTAACAATGTTTATCAAAAATTAGCAAGGATTAGCCAAAGTTAAAAAAAAGTTTAACATGCTATTTAGAAGAAAACTGTTACAAGATATGTAGGTGAGCCTAAGTACAGTATATATACAATCAACTTCATAGAAGAGAAAAAAAGTATGATAGATAATTACATTGAGTTCAATCTACATAGGGTAGAGTATAAGGCTGTGGAAAAATGTTCAATGGGGGTGGCTATGAATAGTAATAGTGTAGTAGAGGTGGGTTCAGGGAGGGTCATTGCAGTTACATAATTGGTTTTCATAAAGTTGTGATTTGAGGAGTTTTTTGAATATGATAAGAGTGGTTTTGTTGTCTGAGGTGTGGGGGTAGTGTGTTCCATATTTTTGCAATTTCATAAGAGAATAGAGATTCCCCTGAGCTGTTTTTACATGGAATGACTTTTACTAGGGCTTTGTCACTAGATCGAAGTTCCCTTTTATTACTATGGAAGTTTAGTAGCCCAGTTAGGGCAGGGGTTTTGTCAGGATAATACAGTATTTGATGGGCTAAAATGAGTTGGTGGTAGTGAAGTAGGTTAGGAAATTCTAACCAGTGTAATTTATGTAGGGAATGGCAGTGATTAGAGTGTGATTTAGCACTGGTTGCAAACCTAGCTATTTTGTTGTAACATGTAGAGAGTTTGTTAAGGTCAGTTTTATTTATATTTATTAATATTGGGGATGCATAGAGTAGGGCTGATAGAAAAAGAATTCTGGCTATAGCAGTTCTGGAATCAGGGGTTAGGAATCTGTTGCTATGACAGAGGATGCCTATTTTTGTGGACTTTGGAGATGATTAGGGATATGTATTTACTGAATTTAAGTTGGTGATCAATTGTAATGTTATGTACTTACCATAACGTTCCATCTGTGTTGTCCATTTTCATTCTTCCTCAACTTTTGGGTTTGTATCCAATCCTCAAATCTGACTCAGCCATTACTAAAGGTCATGGCCACCAAACTGCTGTCAATATCATCCCTTACCCATAATGCACCAACCCCTAACAAGCCTCGGATTTTATTTGTTCTTTTACATAAAGTATAAAGAATTATAACTTTCCTGACAGAAATGCCATATCTGGTGCTCCACATTAAGGACAGTGGTGTCCTTATAATCTCTCATTCTTCCACAAATAAATTGTGAGAAGGGTTGGGGGGGGGGTTGGTGGGTGGGAAGTTGAGGAAGAATGAAAATGGACAACACAGATGGAATGTTATGGTAAGTACATAACTATTTTAGTGATGTTAATTTTCATTATATCCTCAACTGTTGGAACAGAGTCCCCAGGTACCTAAAATCCCAGGTAGACTCTAAGGATGGATATTCCTGAGCACAGCTGAGCCAAAGGCTGCTCTTCCCCTTGAGACCAGATCTAGTTTGTAATGAGTGGTATAAGGGTTGGCCTTGGCGCTGCACATATATCGTCCATGGAAGTTCTAGATAGAAACACTGAAGAAGTTGCCATGGGCCTAGTTGAGTGATTTTGGTAAGGTTAGACCCAACTTGTTAAAGATAAATGAAATGCAACTCGTCAACCATCTGGCTAAAGTTACCTTTGCAACTAGTTTGCCCAATTTAGAATCTGCAAAGGTCACAAATATTTGATCTATCTTCCTAATTTCTTTTGCTTGTGTAAGTAAAAATGTAATTGTCTGTGAACATCTAATACATGCAATACATATTCACCCTTATTTGCAAATTTAGGAAAGAAAACTGGCAAATTAATGGACTGTTTGATACTGGATTCTGACGCCAACTTAGGAAGGAAAGAAGAATTGGTACATAAAGTGACTCTATCTTTATGAAAGATCAAGTAGGGAGGTTTAGAGGACAATGCTGTCCTGAAATTTTTCTAGCAGAGGTAATGGCTACTAGAAAGACAGTTTTTCAGGTGAAAAACTTAAGATCGCATTTTATTGCTGGTTCAAAGGGAGAATGAATTAAGGCCTGCAATACCAAGCTCAAATCCCAGGGTGGAGTAGGATCTTTATATAGGGGGTCTCAGCAGGAGTGTCCCTCTCAAAATGCTTTACAAAGTTTAGATGAGGCCACAGAAGAATTCTCAAATCCAATATGAAAATTAGAGATTGCTGCTAACTGAACATTAATCATTGAACAGCTAGCCCCCTCATTAAAAATTGTTGCAAAAAATTCTAGTATACTTTGTACAGGAGCAGAAAAGGGGTCGATGTGCTTTTGTTGTGCTCAGCAAACAAACCTTTTCCATTTACTTGTGCAAAGTTTTCTAGTAGAAGGCTTATGGGAAGATAGAAAAAGATGATGGATGGGGAGAGAACCCTTGGTTGTCTGGCTATTAACAGAATTGAGGTTTGAGCTCTCTGGATGAATCATACCTGTCAGGTAAGACAGGAGGTCTTGTATCAGATCCAGAATCAAGGTTGGGAAAGCAGATGAGGCCAAAGAAGGGGAACCAAATCTGTTGAGGCCAGTAAGGTGCAATGAGGATGGCTTTGCTCTTCAACCTGGCAGCTTTTTGTAGAAATTTTGGAATTAAGGGAATTGGCAGGTAATCATAAAGTAGACTGGGGGGCCAATCATGGAGTAGAGCATCCCTCGGTGATTCTCCCAGAGATTAGGGCAAAGCAGCTGAAGCATTTGTTGTCTAGAGGTGAAGCAAAAAGATTGCAGCAAGGCTGGCCGCATTGACGGAAAATCATTTCTGTCATTTTCATGTTGAAGGACCACTTTTGAGGCAGAAGAATGAGCCTGCTCAATTTGTCCTTTCCCTTAATGTGTGTTGCTATGAGACGATGGTTGGATGAGATCGCCCATTGTAACACTGAGTGTTTCTCGACATAAGGGGTACGATCTGGTTCTTCCTTGTTTGTTGATGTACCAAACTACTGACATAATGTCTGTTTGAATCACAATTGTCCTTAAAGGAAGAGTGTCCTGGAAGGTGTGCAATGCTAAGAGCACTGCTCTCATCTCTAGGACATTGATATGCAAATTGACCTCTTTGGGGGATCAAGCACCTTGGACTGTTTTCCCCAAGAAGTGGTCCACACATACACACACATACACACACACACACACACACACACACACACACACACACACACACACACACACACACACACACACACACAATCTGGGATACATCCATGGTCACTATGACCTTGGGTTGAGGGACAATAAGAGGATGGCCTTGTAGAACCTGATCTGGTTGCATCCATCACCAGAGGTATCCCTTGCATGCCTGAGTGATTCTTATTTGTGCTGACATGTGTTGATAAAGAATCGACCACTGTGTTTTAGCATCCATTGAAGAATCCTCATATGAAATCTTGCTACAGGAACTAAGATTATGGCAGCTGACATTGACCCCATAGCTTGAAGGATCAACCGAGCTGAAATTTTGGTATTGCAAATTATTTTCCTGACCTGGAATCTGATAGCCTGCACTCTTTAGAGGAGAAGAAGAGAAGCTGTCACTGATGTTGTGTTGAAGACTGCTTCTATGAATTCCAAGGTTTGTGGTGGTTGTAACTGAGACTTGTTGTAATTTTATGGTTATCCTTAGAATGGAGCAAGTTTGGAGTATCTGAACTCTTGTTCTTATTAGTCGATGCCTGGTTGGAGCAGTAATGAGACAGTTATTTGGATATGGAAACACTCAGAATCCCTGCAGTCTCAAGTCAGCTGATACTACTGCCATGCATTTGGTGAACACCTTGAGGACTGTGGTGAGGCCAAAGGGCAGTGCTCTTAACTGATTGTGACTGGCTCCCAGCCATAAGTGCAAATGCCTTCTGGATTGTTTGTTCATTTTTATGTGATAGTACATATCCTGAAGGTTTATTGAGCACATCCATTCGTCCTTGCCTAAGAAGAGTAGAATGGACTGAATTGTGACCATCCGAAACTTTGAACATCAAACTGACTTGTTCAAGATGCTGAAATCCAAAATTGGTCTCCAGTCCCCTGTCATCTTTGGCACTAAAAGAATCTCGAGTAAGTTCTGGATTCTATCTGGCCTGGTGGGACCTCCTGGATGACTCTTTTTTTCTAGCAGCTTTTGTATTTCTAGTGCTGTTGCTCTTTTCTGACTGGGTGGAACACTGGAAATTTTGCATACAGTTGGAGGTGGAAGGGAAAAAGGAATTATATAACCTCTACAAATAATCCTCTGCACCCAAGTATCCCTTTTTATATCTAGCCAGGCTTATTAGTGCATGGACAGTTGGCCCCTGATTGCCTCCAGAGGGGGACAATTGGACCTCCTTTCAGCCACATATGTCTGGAAAGGTCCCTGAGACCTTCTGAACCACATTTTCTGACCACCTTGTTGACTCCTAGAAAAGGATCTTTGAGGGGGTCAAAAAACTTACACCCACTGCAGAGAGGGTCTTTCCATCCTTTTCACACCTGGAGAGTGTGTCCTTCACTTTTGGGCCAAACAATGAACTGCCGTCAAAGGGTGCATTGACAAATGAGGACATCCAGGAGGGATATGGGTGCTATCCCCAGTAAATCCTTTCCAGGGATAGTGCTCACAGCCCTCCTGGATATGGGCAGTCATTAATAAATACAATCCTGGGAATTGACTAGAATATCTGTGGTATTACACTAGGATGAAACAGCTAGGTTTGAAATAACCTTTGGGTCGATAGCCTAGTAACCTCCTATGATTCTATGATCCTATGAAAGGCTCCACAAAATCACATAAGCACATCCAGGCATGCCTCCTAATGGATATGCCTGAACCTGCTGTCCTTGAGGCACCTTCAGCTGCATGCGAGATAAGTCTCATGAACGAATTTGAAATGGATTGGAGGGTAGCCAGCTGAGAGGCCACAGAAGATTAAGCCTCAGCTGTAATGGACCCAGAAAGGGATTTTAAAAGTTCCTTGATCAAGTCCCTTTCTAGTCTGGACAAATGTGCCAAATAGTTCAGCAACCTAAGGGCAAAGGTCGCTGATGAATATACACACTTCCCAAATGTGTCCATCGTCCTAGACTCCCTGTTATGGGGATGAACAGAGGAACTTTGTTCAGCAAGTTCCTTCTTGGTGGCTGCTGCCACAACCATAGCATCCAGAGGCACCCCTTTACTCCAGAATTTCTTCCCGATAGGTGGAGCCAGAATCTAATCTGACTTCATAGGGATTGGCTCAACAGAGTTAGGTTCCTTCCATGTCCACCTACAAACCAAATCAATGAGCTCATTGGCAGGTGGAGTAACCCAGGAGGTAGATGGGCCAGCTCCAAAGGCATCCAGAAATAATGATTCCTCTGGTGAAGGGTTATTGGAGAACCAACCACCTCTCTGTTTAAGGATCTCAGGAATATCTTCAAATGAGATTACTTCTGGAGGTGATTGTGGGGACCCTTCTCCATCATCAAAATCAGTATCCTCAGTGATTGACTCTTGTGGCTCCTCTTTTACTTCTCTTGTTACGGACTTCCTCAGTAGGATGTTCCAGTGAAGTGTTGGAAGAGACTGTAAAGCCCTGCTGGGTGGACAGGAGGCTTTCAGCTGGCTGTCCCTTTGGTGTAGAATGATGTGGCTTTAAGTGCAGAGACATCTGGGAACCAGATTGGAGACCCAAGGGGGTTAGATCCATCCATCCTGTTGACAGAAGCAATCCCTTCAATATTAATTTATTCTTCCTGTTAGCTACTGCTCTAGGTTTGAAGTTCTTACAAATTAAGCATTCCTCTTGCAGATGTGGTGGGACCGAGCAGTAGACACGTAATGCATGGGCATCTGAAAGGGCAATTTGTGCAAACACTTTTGACATTTTTAAAAATCAGAAGGTCCTTTTTCAGACATAACAGCAACAAGAAAAAAGAAAAGAAAGAAAAATAAACTCTTTTTTTAAGACAATAAAGTGAAAAAAAGGAATGCCAGTAATGGTAAGAAAAACTATACTAGCGTGTAATAATAGCAGAAGACAAGGAAAAAATGACCAGTGATGGTAGACAAATATTACACTAAGTCTAAGAGGGGTAAGAGAAGGATATAATAATAAGATTTACAATTGAAAAAAAAAGGAAAATTTTAAGAGAAAAAACACACTTGTTTGAGGAAAAACTCAAGAGCTGAAGCTGACCACATCTTTTCATGAAAAGTGACAAACGAGATCTGGGGTATGTTGGGGGTTGATGCATTATGGGTAAGGGAGGAGCTCAAGAGCTTTTTAATGGCCATGAGCTTTAGTAATGGCAGAGTTGAGTCCGAGGATCAGATCTGAACGCAACAGTTGAGGACAGAATGGAAATTGACAACATCAAATCTATAATTTTCCTTGCCAAGATGATGCAACCCCCCCCCACCACCACCACCACCACCATCACCCGAGCAAAACACAATTTATCAGTTTAACATACACATGGAGAATATTTTGACCCACACACTCACACACTTTCAAAAAATCTACTGTGATTCCATTTTGATCCAGAAGACTGCCTGATAAATATAGCCTGCAGTTCTTTTACAGTGACTGTTAATATTAAAGAGTCTACCTGCACTGGCTTTATTTGAGAGGGTGGAATCTGATCAAAATAACATCAGAGTTGACTCTTCAAACTGTCATTCTTAAGATCATCAGAATACAAACTGAATACTGATGATAAATGTGTAAAATATTAGTGAGGTTCTGAGTCACGCTGTTATAACCCCTATTTGGTTTTATACACATCCCTCTTTTACTATCTTAACTTGATAGCTAAAACATCTGGAACCTGAGCACATTATCAAAATATATTTCTAAAACTGCTGTTTTCTAATATTCTGTCTTTTATCTATAAATTGTATAATTTCTGCATTAACTCTGTCTAACCTTATCTGTTGCTCTGGATCTAGACTACCCAGTACATCTTGTGAGACCCTAATGGTTTCATTAGCCCCTGAATGCTATTTTTCTCCCTGTTCCTCATTTCAGGTGACTAATTCTGAACTGATACCTCAATCGCATTTTTTTAAGTCATCACATGCTGTTATATTTTAGAAGGTCCTGACTACTTTCTTCAATCATTCCACATTTAGTATCCCTAGACTTCACTTCCTAAACCCTTTGTATTTTTAGACAAACAGGTAATCAGTAATGCCCTTCAAATCAAACACAGTCCACCACTGAAACAGCTAAGTGGATCACGTCATGGGCAGATAATAGAAGTGGACTGGCATCCTGTGCTTGTACTCTGTAGAGATATTATTATACATTTAATCTAGCCTAGACTATATCTTACTCCTAGCAGAGAAAAATTAAAAATTCAGGTTACTTCCAAGCATATAAATTGTATCAATTATTAAATCTATAGTATGAAGCAAAAAACAAAAACCATAAAAAAACACTCACATGTTGAGGCAGTCTCACTGTCCTGAGATCCTGTCAGCATCTGTCATCTGAGCTGTAGAATTCCAGTTTCCTAACAATATTACAATATCTTCATGTACAGCTTCAACCTGAAGATGTGCTTTAATGACTTTTGATAAGTCCTTGACAGGAAATTCATGGCAGTCAAAATAACATATGGTCTGAAGGGCGCTAGAGATCCCAGGCAAGAAAGCTGAATAAGTCCAAAGCTCTGAATAGGGTACTGCAGAAATTTGGATACAAATTGTGTTTCCAGGGAGAAAAGCAACTCAGAAGGAAAAATGTGTGAGCAGGAACAAAAGAGGAGCAGATGGTTGCCTTTATAACTACAAATAGGGAGGAAGAGCAATTATATATTTTGATCGAAATGTTAATCACACTAGGTCTAGATGTGAGTTCCTCAAAACAAACAATAGAACAGTAGCAAACAGAAGTGGAAAGGCTACAAAACAGGTTGTAGGATCTGGAGGAAAATAAACCAGCAATTAAATCTGAGCTGCAGAGGCAGATTTGCAGAATACAGGAACTAACAGACATAAAAGAAAGTATGAAAAGATGGACAATTTTGAAAATCTCTCAAGAAGGAATAGCATCAGTATAATTATAATACAAGAGAGAGTGATCAACAGTGATCTGAAGCAATTTGTAATGCAGCTATTACATTAGAGAACTGTGATACCAGGAGATCAGGAAATGCTAATAAAGAGGACAAGTAGAGTAGGATAGCAGCAATCAGCTGCAGAAAGCAGAACCAGGCATGTGTTGTCATGTTTCCATTGCTTGTGAAAAATTAAATGATAAGGCAATCAAAAAGACTTACAGTTTTCCCATTTACAAGGATGTTCATTAAGCTGGTCATGGATTACTCAGAAATACTTTATCAGAGAAGGAAGTTTATGCTGGAGGTATTAAATAAACTAAGAATAAATGGAATAGCTACATGATTGAAATACCCTGCAGTTCTGGAAGCACAGCAGGAAGGAGAATGGTTCAGGCTACAGACTATGGAAGATGTTAAAAGGTTTAAACAAAGGTATCACAGATAGCTAAATAAACCAGTAGTACAAATCTGAATCATCTGCCAGACATGGATTGGGAGAGCAATCTCAGACATAGGAAAGGTGATTCAGAGGCACTGGAATGATGTGCAAAGTCAGATGCTGAAGCTCAAGCACTGAAGAAGACGGTACCCAGGAAGTACAAAGAGTTGCATGCCAGTAAAAGAGATGAGCAGGAAATAAATCACAAAAACAACCACAATGAGATGAGAAAATAGAAGGGAAATAAGTGGAAGATATGTATCAAGGGGACAGAAGAATGAGAAGCTTCTTCCAAGGGAGATTTGGGCATAAAAACAGAAAGAAGCAGAGACAGATAAAGGAGAGTTGTAAGGGAAACAGGAAGATGGTACATCAGATGCTTTGGCAAATAAGAACTGAACGGTTGGAAAAACAAAGTATTAAATAAGCTGGATAGAAACATTTATGACTGATGGCAGAGTCAAAGAGGTTGAAAGCAAGGGTCTATATTAGATCACCGAACGCTTAAAAAAGCGAATGGTGCTTGATCGAACTTATGTAAGCGAAAGCTTAAAATATCGAAGCAACAGAAACCCGAATTTTTTCCAAGGGAAAGAATTCGGTTGTACGTTTCTGTTGCTTTGGTATTTTCAGTGCTGTGGTGGAAAGTTACGGGTCGGGTTCAGGTAAGTGTGCGATTGTGTGGATGTGAGTTTTCGGGCAGGTTAGGTGAGTTAGGGTTAGGGCACGGGTTAGGTATGTGTGCGATTGTGTGGACGTGAGGGTTAGGGTGGGTTAGGTGAGTTAGGGTTAGGGATCGGGTGAGGTGAGTGTGCGATAGTGACGGACCTTAGGGTTAGGGTTTGGGTTAAGGTAAGTGGATAGTTAGTGGTGTGTGTATAGTTTAGTGTAGGGTTAGGTGCCAGATTTTAGGTGTATGTGCGTGGATTGCTGTTTGTTTGGTGTGCTTGTGTTGTGTGTATGTGTTTTGGAACAGCAATTTTTTTCCCTAGGGAAAAAAAATCGCTGTTCTGACAGTTTGAGATTGTAAGCTTTCGCTTACATAAGTTCGATCAACCACCGTTCACTTTTTTAAGCATTCAGTGATCTAATATAGACCCGAAAGCAAGACTACAGATGGACTGAAAGTGATCACAGAAAGAAAGAAAGGTAAGAATACTTTATCCCACACATGTATCCTTTCAAATTGTCTATGGTATGATCCTAACTATTCTCACTAGGGTAATATATAATTATCGACCATGGGATGGGTAAGCCCAATTTAACACCAAATGGGAGAGGTTAATTCAAACACCAAAAGGAAAGTGACTAGGCTCAAAATACACCACAAGGTCAACTATTCTAGCACCTATAAAATATCCAATATGGAGGTCAATGGAAAGCCATCTTCACCCCTGACTTCACAACTTTACTATGCTAGGCATGATGACATGGGTGCATCTAGCCTTTCAGGATTATGCCTGATTTTGAGAGAAATTTAAATGATAAGAATGAGTTATTTTAGTGGCTTCTACAATTTTTAGGTTATGGCATCATTACTCTGTGAGAGCAACCATTCTGCAAGATGATATGTGAATAAGTGCTACTGTTACACATGCTCCAGATATAAAACTCCTTCCTCAGAAAAATAGCTTCCCAAAATGTCACATCCTCAAGAGTAGAATCAGAGGCACAGGAATTTTTTTTCATGAGAGAGGAATTTAGGGAAGAAAAAAAATAGGTTGTTTGTTTGGGGGTTGTACAAAGCCATGTTTCAGTGGCTGTTAAAGTTTCTTGAGTAAGTTCTGGAGATGTGCCGGGTATTTTGATGGAATATGAGAGTACAGTCATCAGCATATTGTATTAGGGAGACCTGTTTGGATTTGTGAAGAGTGTTGGTGAGAATGTTAAAGAGGAGGGACCAAGGATAGACCTTTGTGGTACACCAGTGGTGACTGGGAGATATGGAGAGAGGGTAGATTGTAATTTTACTGACTGATACCAGTTGGATAAGTAGCATTTGAACCATAGAAGGGTGGGCTGAGATAGACCTAGTAAGGAAAACTGAAGTAGAAGTTTGCTGTAACAAAAATGAGTCAAAGGCTTTAAAGAAGTGTAGAAATAAGGAGAAGACTAAATTTCTGTTATCTCTAGCCTTATTGACATCATCTATAAAGGTTAGAAGTGCAGTGTTACCACTATGGAAGGGATGGAAGCCACACTGTGTGGGTATAAGAATTCTTCCTGCAGGAGACAGATTAGCAATTGTTTTGGAAAACATTTTTCAAGTATTTTGGAGAGGGAGGAGAAGATTGCTATAGGTCTAAAGTTAGTGATGTTGAAGTTCATCATTTGTGTAGATGGATAATGAATGTGTTTTTCCAAAGAGCTGGAACATGTGTTTACTGGACTGACTTATTTATATGGATAGAGACAATTATATTGCATTATGTTTTTAAGGTACTTGCATGGAAGTTCATGCTGAAGAACAGCATGGTTTGAATTTGTTTTAGAGTAGTGTTATATAGGATGTGGGTACAGGTTTGAAGGTGAAATGTGGTGACATGTGGCTATTGGGCAGGGTCAGGATTAGATGCTGGGGAATCCTTGGTTAGGGACACTATAATATCTATGAAATAAGAGTTGAATTATATTTCAGTTTGAGTGCTACGGTATTGGTAGAGGGGTTAGGGTTGATTTTTTGTGGCTGGAATGTAAACTTTCTTTAATAGTTTCCCAGAAGTTTTTAGGGTTGTGTTTACCATTGCTCTGAAAGTTGTTATAGTATAGTTTTTCTGTCTTTAATTATTTGCTTTTTAGTACAGCTGTGGAGCATTCTGAACTTATCAAGATACTGTGGGATTTTATATTCTTTCCATGCTTCTTGCATTGACATTCTACTCTTTTTGGACAGACAACCTGCTTTATTTGTTTTTAATCTCTTTCATTTATGGGGTGCAAAAGGATTTAAGATATTTAGGAAAATCATATTGAATTCATTTACAGCATCATCTAAAGGGAGGATTTTTAGGATGTTCCAGTTAATAGATGATGGGGTGGTAATTACTGTTTATGGGTTAAACCTGGAAGGTTGCATGTTGTTTTATGAACTTGCTGTTTGAGTGGATGTGTGAGATGTCTGGGATTAATTTCTCCAATTCTTTTGGGTTTCTGTTACCATGACAGGAATGGACCCCATTCCTAAGTCAAAGTATGATTAAAGTTTGTGAAATTAGTATTGTTTCAATCTTTGATGATAGCAAATGTGCTCTTCGCAGCACCCACAATGTGCCCAGAACTAACTCATTCTGCAATTCATACTAAGTTACATGTACTGGTAGCATATTTAAGTAAAACTGTAAATTGATTGTATAGATTGGAAGATGGTCACTAAGACATTCTGACAATGTACCTATGTTGCAATTACCCAAGTTCATGCTTGATTCAGGGGAGTTATAGGTTATGTCCAATCAACTGATACTGACATCACCTAACAGTATTTTTTCTTGTTGAATTTTTGTAGTTATCCAATGTAGGATATCTTGTAGTGTAGTTATACTGTCGCCAGAAGGGATGTAAAGGACAGCAATACATGTTTTTTTATATTTGCTTGTTTTCAGTAAAGTAATAAGAAGCTCTGCTGAATTGAATTTTGGTATTGGTTTGTTGTAGGGGAAGTGTGGTAGTTGTTAAGAAATATCAGAAAAATACTACCACCTGTCTTCTTTATACAGTCATTACAGATGATATTATAGCCTGGAGGTGTAATTTCAGAGTTGTTTATGCTGGGTTTACGCCAAGTTTCACTGAGAATATTGAGCTTGTCTGTTGGGTAATCCAGACATATAGTTCAGTAGTTTTATTTTTTATGTTTCTAATATTTATGGTGGCAAAAGTTAGAATACAGTGTTGGAGGTAGACAAATGTAGGGTTGGAGCAGTGTGTGGAAGGGAGTTGTCTTGATATTGCTTGTGATAGGTGGGGCCAGGATTACAGTGAATATTTTTGGAGAGTATTTTTGTACATAATTTTATTTTTATTTGAGTTGAAATGGAGTTAATCAGTCTATATTTTTGGTAAAGGTGAGGGGTGTCATTCATAGCTCTCAACCTTACATCTTCAAAATGAGGAGCATCACCTCTCATTATGTGGGACAAATGGGCAAAACATGGAACATCTGCTAACAGCTTACTAACAACTTCAACTAGGAAGCTCACAGTTGCTTAAAATGTGCTACTTTATACTTATAAATAGTTATTTAGATGCATTAATATGATTCAGTACTATTTACCATGGATATCAGCTAAAACAAATTCCTAACACTAAATGAGTGACAGACCCCTTCAATGTGGAATTTTGAGGAACATGAGATTTTTAAGACCCAAAATGAGGAACGTTCCTCATAATGAGGCACATTTGAGAGGTATGGTGTCATTAAATAGGTTAGGTGCTATGTGTGAAGAGTCTAGGGAGGAAGTATGGATAGGTGGCTGGAACAAAGTTGGAGAGATTTTGAGAACTATTATTTTATTAAGTCATGGTAGGATGAGAGATGGTTCAGTAGGAGGATAAGAATAGAGGATAAGCTGAGGAGTACCATGATTAAGTAAAGGGATGTATATTTTATTGATGGCAGGTAGTGGGGAAGAATCAAGAAGGAACCAAGAACCTGCAGGGCTGTAGGATATTTAGTCGTAGTTGTAGAGTCTCAAAGCTGTTAGAAGGTAGGTAGGAAGGAAGTATTTTCTATGAAGCAAGAGAGTTAGAGTGCCCTGGTATCTTCTATTATGTTTCTGAAATGTAAGAAATAAAAGGGTTTGAAAGGATAGAGTATGAGGATGTAGTTAAGATAGGAAGTAGTGAGGGTTTATTTAAGGAGATTAGAAGAACTGTAGAATAATTAATCAATATACCACGACTGGGTGTGGGTATCACAGGATTTACCCATGGTTGGTGAGGTCTGATCACACGGACAAAGCCCAAGTGATCAGATAAAGCTAACCATGTGGATTATTACTATTATACAATGACATTATTTAAGATAGAAATTGCTTGTATAATGAGACTTTAGTGCTCTTCTGCCTTTTCTGCTGAAAACCAATGTACTATGTATGCAGATGGCATGTACATCCACACTCTTGCACTGTGCAAGCATACACCTGCACACTTTAACAGTGCATCCATCAGTCCAGTGCAGAAGATGGAAGAGAGAAAAGTGTTTTGTTCCTCTGTCTGTTTTTGTATATGCACTGGTTTTATGTCATCTTGGGGGAGAAAATTTACTTCGATTGTCTTAGGTCTTGAACTGTTTCTTTGATCTGCTGCTGCTGTATCATGAAGTGATATAACAGTGGCCACTTCTTTCTGTTTTACTTCACTCCAGAACTTAGAGCAGAGGATTAAAACTGTGAAGTGTTATCAACCTGCTTTATGTGGTGCACTGTTTGGTTTCCTCACATTTCATTTGTTTAATTGTTTTAAGATGAGCAACTTGCATAATGAAGACAATGGTTTGTTCCATTTGGGAAGTTGACTTAGACTCCTTAAATGTTCCCCTAGACTGCACGCATGTTAAGCATCTGTGTTAGGGGAGAGACATACTTTTACATTATGTGTGACTTTGGGTAATGTAAGTTTTTTTTTGGTTCAGTTTTGCAGTTTGCCTATTAAAATATATCTTGTAAGTTGGATTGTGTGTGTCAGACTTGGGGGAGGTAGGCTGTTAGTTTGGAGGATGTTTCAATTATGAAGCTTTTTTTTCTGTAGTACAAGAGCATATCCTAACACATAACCATGTTGTTCAAGAGTACTTCAGCACTGGACTTGTTTGTATTGGGATATGTTCAATTTATAATAGGAACATTGTCCAATCATAGTGCATGTTTTAGAAGAGTAATGAGTTGATAATGTATAACAGATAACAGATAAGTACAGTTGGGAAGGGGTCTGAGCATGAATGGAAAGCATTATATGAAAGAGAATGATTGCTGGGAATGATACTAAATGCTAGATGGAAGTTGGAAAATAGGAAAACAGAAAAAGGAGTGTTTGTATGATAGGAGTAAAGTTGTTTGGGAAGGGTTAAGGAATGGGTGTCACAGGTGAAATGTATATGTGGGAAGCATAATGGTAGAGTAAGAGAGGTTAAGTGGGAATTGGGAAACTGGCCGTAGGGTAGGGGGGCAAAGCGAAGCCGAGTGTAGCAGGTTTCCCACCTATAGGTCAATTATCACAGCGAGCAATCAGTTTATAGATGATGATGTGGAGAAATTATCAAGGAAGCACAAAGCAGAGCAGGTTTTATTTCATTTACTAATATTGCGGGGAAGAAATATCCAGGGAATTGTTATGGCTAGGCTTGTATAGGCCCTAGAGCCGATAGCCTAGTACCAACCTATAAATGCAGAAACCAGGAAAGAAAGTAGCTGGTGCATAAAGTGTAATCTATTGGTCAAGAGAAAGGACAGTGACCTTCTTACTAAGTGTTCCTTAGAGTGCAAGGGCTACTTCTTTGGGGGTGAATGTCCCAACTGCTTCCCAGCACAGAGCAGGCATATATTTGACTAGTTACAGTTAATACACAGTAAGGCTCTTCATGTAAATCTTGCTTACTTTGCACAATGAAAATATTCTCAGTGAGAGTTGGGCCTTGTTGCAGAGTTCCTGCAGTATCGGAATCAGAGGTGTATGAAGTGACCACAGACTATAAAAGGGGAAAAAAAGAGAAAAACTCTGCTAAACTGTAATATTATATAGAGGCAATAAAGTTACTACTTATTCCTGGAAATGGAGGAAGGACCCCTGTGAGTCACAGCAAGAGAATATGGGATATTGTAAGAGTACAGAGATAGTAAAAAAAGTTTATGAAGGTAAGGTCAAAAAAGGTTTAGCAGGAGGTATACTGATAGTGAAACTACAGTAATACAGTGTATAGAGCTGTACAGAGCAAATTATCAGAACATAGCACTATACTGATAAGCACAACACCATCACTCAATAAACATTCATCGAATTAACCAGTACATTGAAAGTGTGTTATATATACCATAACACCAACAAATGAAATTGCATACATACTTGTTAAAAGGGCACAGGCTTAACATATGTAAAGCTTATCTGACTTGAATGAAATCAGTACAAATGCAACACACTATCAAGGTCTTTTCATTGTTCTACACAGTCAAGGAACAAATAGACTCCTGCCATGTTGGCTCATCTTGCTCCATTATAAATATTTGCAAACTCAACACAAATTTCATTCAAGCTCAGGGTATAAAAAGTCAGATTTTTAAAAATCACATTTTCCTACAACTTTCAGAGAACACACTTGTGTTATTCAGGCTCTTGTGCAATACATCACTTAAACCCCCTCCCACCCCAAATACCAAGACTTTCAGACCGTACAAACTTTACATAAAATGCCTTTGGGGAAACGGTGCAAAAATACTGTTGTTTGATCAACTGTTCTACTCCAGTTACCAACTCTTGACTAATATAAAGTACTCACAGACTGAAAAATCTGAGCAGCTTTCATAGGTTCATGTAGCACATAATTTCCTAGTCTTGCATCTATTTCAGTAAGATCCAAAGGATTTAAACAAATGTTAAATCGATAGACAGCCAAGCTTTGTTTAGAATCTATAAAAGAAAAAAAAAAATAAAGATTTTAATTGTTTTAGAAAAGCCACCATGAAATACATGTTAACAGACTTACTATATTGGCATACTACTACTATATACATTATTACTACAGTGTATAAAAGGTAATATTTCAAAAAATGATTCTGTACCATAAATCAACAGAATATTGTACAGCTGCTACCTGTGTACCTGTATTTCAACAATTATGCATGTCGAGAGAAATCACTTATTTTATACAGTTATGATTAGCATGACAGCTTATCAGGCACACATATTAAAGGTCCTTCTCCATGTAAGGAAGATGGTCAAAGTAGTAGAAATGAAAGTTACGTACTTAACATAATGACAGATCTGCACTGGCATTTTCATCTCTATCCCCACTAGAACTAATACCATCAGGTACTTAAGCAGTTTGACTGATAAAACTTCCAAGCCAATCTTAACCAATTCCTCTTTATCCATAATTCTCATTACCAAAGCCCCCCTCTCCAGATCTCAGAAGCCCACAAATCAGCAACTTTAGAAGAAAAACATAAGGAAGGCAGAAAATTATGTTTCAAACAGGACAGTGTCCACTCCAGTTGATGCCTCCCCCTGGGTCAGGTGTCAGAAGGGTGGAAATAGTGAAAGAGATGAAACTGCCAATGCAGAGCTAGCATTAGAGTAAAGAGTTTTTATATATGAGTCTGGAAGTTTTATCTCTATCCAGTCCCAAGCTTATCCTCTTAGGTTTCTCATCATAAAAGGAGATCCCAAATTATGGCAGCTCCAAAGGAGATCTTGACCTAGACATGACATCCAGCTTATAACAACTTGTAACGGAATTAATGGTCACATGTTAGCCACACAAATGTCATCCACCAAACAATTTCTGAAGAAAGATTGAGATGTTGCCTTAGACATAGCAGTATGAGCACTCGTAGCCAGAGGTTAGGATTTGACATAATTTTGGCATCAAAATCTTATACACTAAGAAACAAACAAAGGTATAAAGGATATAAGGAACTGGAAATTATTCCTGATAGTGTTGGCTCTATTCAAATAAAATGAGTTGCTTATATATATCCATACAATGCAACAGATTTTATTTCAACTTTTTGTTGACCAGGTAAGCCCACTGGAAACAAGTGCCCTTTTTCACAAGCAAATTGGGATCACAGTCTGGTTAAGTGGTGTATTGAGAGTCACTCAGCAGACAAATGAAGACGGAAGGAATCAAACCTTGTACCCTTGCACAGGAAACAGCTCATTAATATTATTAATAGCTCAGAACTTTAGTCCTCTGAGCTAATTGCCAGACAAATATTCACCCTGATTTGAACAGTATGGGAAGAAAAAAAGAAGTTATGTACTCACCATAACTTTCCATCTGTGTTGTCCATTTCCATTCTTCATCAATGAATTAGTTCAGATCCAATCATCGGATCTGACTCGGCCACTTTCTAAAGATTCTAGGCTCTGACTCAAGCTACTCCCTTACCCATAATTTCCCTGACCACTACAATACCTCAGATCAAGTTTGCTGCTATTATATGCATTATAATCATAAAATACAATAACAATGCTATGACAGAAAAATGACAACTAAAAGATCAGGAACTCAAACAGGAACTATGGTTTCTAACAACAATTCTGTTAGGTCTTTCCCAAAGTCATGCACAGGGAGAAGGGGGGAGGGGGGTTGAGGAAAAATGAAAATGGACAACAAAGATGGAACATTATAGGGAGTACATAACTTCTTTATCTGATGTTGTAACTTTCATTCATTCCTCAACAATGGTACAGAGTCCCCAGCTACAGTAACCTTGGGTGGCCCTCATGAAATGATGTTCTGGAGAATCATGGAACCAAAGGCAGCTTTATTTCTGGAAATGATGTCCAATTTGTAATGGGCAATAAAGATATTGGCATTAGACTAAGTGGCAGCTGCACAAATATCATCAATAGAAGCTCTAGCACAAAAGGTAGCCAGTATAGAAATTGACCTGGTTGAATGCACTTTTGGTTGTGCTGGTAGGGTTATACCTCTCACGTAACAATCTGTTATCCATTTAGCCAGTGTAGTCTTTGAAACTGGTCTTCCTAATTTTTTACTAGTAAAGGAGACAAATAATTGATCAGTATTTCTAAATTCCTAGGTTCTGTGAAGGCAAAAACGAAGTTGCCTATGTACATCAAGAAGATGAAGGATGTACTCTCCTTTGTTTTCAAGTATGGGGAAGAAAACTGGCAAATTGATGACTTGATTGATATTGGTTTCAGAGGCAACTTTTGGTAAGCAGAAAGGATTTGTGCATAAAGTAACCCTGTCTTTGTGAAATATCAAATACGGTGGTTTGGAAGGTATTGCCTGGAGTTCAGACACTCGTCCTGTAGAAGTTACAGCCACCAGAAAAATAGTTTTCCAAGAAAGAAACTTGGGATCTACTTTAGCTGATGGTTCAAAGGGAGAAAGTACTAAGGTTTGTAAAACTGTAGTGAAGTCCCAAGGTGGAGTAGGGTCCTTTACTGAAGGTCTAAGTAAAAAGGTCTTGAGATCCTTGGTTCTGTGGACCCCTCTGCTGTGTGGAAGACGCCTACCACTGTAGTTATTCCTCCCTCTGCCTCTGGGGGAAAAATCCCAATGTGATTCCTGGAAAGGACCTTGAGATTTTCAGAACCACATCTTCTTACCACTGTATTGATTCCCAGAGAAATGTCTCTGTGGGTAGAAAAGCGAATTCTGATGGCAGACAAGGTTTTTCTGTCCTGTTCACTGTGGGACAGAGTCTCTTTAACTGTTGGCCCAAACAAAGATGATCCATCAAAGGCAGACTTGATGAATGACATGTTAAAGGGCTCTGCAAAATTGCACAATCGCATCCAAGCATGTTTCCTTATGGCTATGTCTGAACCAGCCGCCCTTGAAGTACCTTCCATTGAATGCGAGATTAACCTCATGAACCCATTTGTAATCAATTGTAGGGTGGCTGTTTGCAAGGAAGAAGACTGCTGTTCCTCTATAGACATGGACCCCGGGCCAGAATTAGAGAGTTCCTTTACCAAAAACCTCTGTAATTTGGTGAAATGTGCCAGGTAGTTCAACGATCGCAGGGCAGATGTCACTGACACATACACTTGCTTCCCAAACCTGTCCAAAGCCATAAGCTATCTGTTAGGGGGATAGACAGTGGAGTTTTTTCAGCCAGCTCCTTTTTGGTGCCTGCCGCAACAACCATGGCATCTACAGGAATCCATTTAGTCCAGTACTGTCTATCAGCAGGGGCACTTAAATTTTTTTCTGGGCATTTGGGGATAGGTTCCATGAAGTCCAGTTCCTTCCATGCCCTGCAGGAGACAAGGTCTATAAGCTCATCTGCAGGGGGGTAACCCAAGATGTAGATGGGCCAGACCCAAAGGCTTCCAAGACCACCAATTCCTCCTGGGAAGGGGTTTGGGAAGACCAACCACCTTTCTGGTGAAGGATCTCTAAGATGTCTCCAAGTGAGACATCTTCAGATGAAGATCTTTGGGACCCTTTACCTTCATCAAAATCAGTGTCTTCTGTGAGGGATTCCTGTGGAGGATCCATGTGTGTCCTCTTGTACAACCTCTTCTGAGGGACCTCCTCCATAGGATGATCCAGGGAGGTATCGAAAGAGACAGGGAGTTCCCTGGTGGGATCTGCTTGGAAGCGCATCTGGACTGTCTGTCCCTGAGGTGTAGGATGCAAGGACTCAGACACAGGATTCAAAGAGGGACTAGGGCATGGATCCAAAGAAGGGACATTCAAAACTACTCTGGGTTGAGAGAATGCACTCTCCAGCACCTCAAACTCAGAGGGACTAGGAGAAACCAAGGGCAATCCCACCAGAGCCAAGGCTCCTGAGGCAGCCAATCCTTGAGTCCCCCAATCCTCCACTCCAAGGGAGAAGTCATAGCCAAGCTATTCAGTGCCAATTCTCTGACAGGAAGCAATGGCTCTTAAAACTTCAGAGTCGAAATCAACTCCTTGAATCCAATGCAAATGTTTCAGCTGCAAGAGCCATCGTGCCCCAATAGTGTTAGAGCTGACTGGGTCAGGGAAGTAGCCGGACTCAACAATGAAATAACCTTCAGATACAATGGGTCAACTCTCAGGGCTCTTGCATCCAAGGACTCCAAAATGGCTAGCTGGATCACAGAAGGGGTAAGCTTTTTGGGGATATGTTCATAGGTTGGTACTGGGCTATCTGCCCGAAGGCATATATTAGCCCAGCCACATTGTGCGGTATTCACTGCCCCTTTAGTAGTTCCCTAGACCCTTGTACTAGCAGCTAGTACCCTTGGCCCCTATCTAGTAGTGCTGTTGGTGTGATCCCCGGTGTGAACTTTCTGTTACCCATCCACTCATCAAGGTTCCTCTTGAAGCGTGATAGTGAGGGGCTCTGTCTTATGTAGATCGGGAACCTGTTCCATAGTAAGGGAAGTCTCTGCGAAGGGAATCTATCCCTCCAGCATGTCTATTCATTGTTGTGTTGAGGTTTATATCCCTAGAGCGTGTAGCTCGAGTAGATTTGGTTTTGCTAAGATGGAGCATGTTCAACAATTCTGGGTTGGACATGGCTCTGTACGTTAGACAGAGATCACCTCTGAGAAAGTGGTATGCAACAGAGAACAGTCTTAGCTTTTTCAATCGTGCTGCATAGGGAAACTGTTTGAGGCCAGTAATCCTCTTGGTTAGGTACCTCTGTGGTCTCTCCAGCTGCTGGAGATGTCTAGCCAGGTACATTCCAATTGGTGCATTGTACTCAATAATGGGTCTGATGAGGGAAGAGTAGAGGGACACCATTACATCCTTGGATCTTGATGCGAATCCTTTCGTGATCAGATGGGTTACATAGAAGGATTTTCTAACCACTTTGGCAACATGGTTATCAAAGGAAAGCTGACTATCTACTTGGGTCCCTAGATCCCTTATTTCTTCTTGAGATTTCAGGGGATTACCTCCTATGTTGTAGTTTGCGGGTGCTCTCTTTTTTCCAAAGGGGATTACTATGCATTTTTTTGCATTTAGCTTGAGACCATGGCTTTGACACCATGCATCAGTCTCATTTAGGCCCTTCTGGAGGATCTCCATGTCAGCCGGAGACTCTATTATAGCACCCAGTTTGCAGTCGTCCACAAACGTAGTCAGCCACAGCCCTTCCGTGCTTGCCTGTACTTCTGAAAAGTATATGCCAAACAGGAGGGGCCCCAGGACAGAGCCCTGAGGCACATCACTCATTACTGGTCTGGATTCGGACATAGATCCCGCTACTCTTACTTTATGGGATCTGTCTGAGAGCCAGTTTGCGATCCATCTTGTGACGTAAGGGTTTATGCCCAGGCTGGTGAGCTTATCAATAATACCTGAATGGGGAATGGTGTCAAATGCTTTAGCAAGGTCAAGGTAAGCCGTGTGTACCTCCTTTCCCTTATCTATAGCCTGAGTAACTGTCTCAAAGAAATCCACCAGGTTCAGGGGGCATGATCTGCCCTTGACGAAGCCGAACTGTGTGGGGTTCAGTGACTGGAGGTTCCCAATGTCTCCATTTATGAGTTCCATAATGATTTGCTGCATAGCCTTACAGATCAGACTGGTCAGACTTATTGGTCGGTAGTTCCCAGGGTCAGCTGTGGCCCCACCCTTGTGTAGTGGGACCACCGTTGCCGTGCACTATTCTATGGGCACATATCCTGTGGAGAGGCTGAGACTGAACAGGGTATTAAGATGCGGGGTTAATTCCTTTTGGAGCTCGCGTATGACACAGCCTGGAACACCATCTGGTCCCATGGAGGCAGTGTTTTTAGCTTTAGATAGAGCCTTGTTAACCAACGTAACAGTAATAATTGGACTTACACAATCCCCTGGAATGTTAATAGGCCCTGTAGGTGGTGGTGGGGGGGGGGGGGGGGTTTGCACTGAACCTGTCAGACAAGATGTTGGCAATGTCAGAAGGGTCAGTGTATTTTGTTCCATTTTGTACTAGCTCAGAACAGACCTGAGCGTTGCCATTTAGGTTTTTGACTTAGCCATAGAAGGCCTTATGGTTATCCTTGGCAACTTTCTTTTCAAAATTAGCTTTAGTTGACTTGATGAGGGCCCTCAATTTCTTACTAATGCTGATCAGGGATGATTTTTCTACTTGAGATTTGGCCTTTTTTGTATAAGTCTCCTCCTTTTATTGTAAACTCTTGGCTAGGCTTGTAAGGGCCCCAAGACCATTAGCCTAGTAACCTCCTATGATCCTAAGTACAGGTTGGAAAGAAGGTTAATGGCTCATGGATCCGACGGGAGATGGAGCTGGCAAGACCTCCAGCTGGATCTGTGTTCTGAGGAATTTCTTCATCATCCTATCCACCTCCGACCTGGACAGACTACTGAAAGACCTAATGGAAGAGGATGTGGAAGGTGGCCTTGACAACTTCTTGGGAGTAAAAAGGGAGACCTTAATCTCAGGGATACAGGCTCCAGAGAAAACCTAGGAGCATGGGGCCAAGGAGAGAGGAAGCAACAGCTCCAAAAACTTCAGACTTAAAGTCAATCCCTTAGATCTGAAACCAATGCTTTGGCTCCGAAAGCTGTCATGCTCCAACAGTGTTGGAGCCAATTAGGTCAGGGAAGTAGCCGGAGTCAAAGATGAAATAACCTTCGGATCTAATGGTTCGACTTTTGGGGCTTTTGGATTCAAGAACTCTGAAATGGCTTGTCAGATCAGAGAAGGAGCAAGTACAGATTGGAAAAAAGGTTGATAGCTCATGAATTCAATGGGAAATGGAGCTGGAAAGCCCCCATCTGGATCTGTGTTCTGATGAATTTCTTCATCATCCTATCCACCTCCGACTCAGACAGTCTACAAGAAGACCTAACAGAAGATTATGTGTTAGGTGGCCTTGACAACATCTTGGGAGTCTCTTGTAAAAAGGGAGGCCTTAATCTCGAGGATACCAGCTCTTGAGAAAACCTAGGAGCATGGGGATGAGGAGATGACATAGTAGATGGTGTCGGATCTGAAAGCTTCATATCCAAGGGCTTAGGAACTTTCTTAAGTTGCTCTAAAGAAGGTGTAGACTGACAAGACTGGGCAGGTCAGTGTTTACAGTTCTCCCTGGGCTCCCTCAATTTTTGAGAGGGGGTTTGAAGAAGTGCCTGCAGAAGAAGCTGATGCCGAAAGGAGGCCTTTCAAAATTAGTTTATTCCTCCTGACACTTATTGCTCTCACATTAAAGGCTGCAGAGATGGAACAAGAGGTTTCCAAATATGCTGGGCTCAAACAATAAAACACACTCCCTGTTGGCATCAGAACTGTGGATCTTATGCCCACAGGAAGTGCATTTTTTAAATCCAGTTGGCTTATCAGCCATGCTGGAAAACACAAAATAAACAGGTTGAGATCAACTACCAACAATGGTATTAATAAGAAATTACCTAAGGTTAAAGAAAGAGAGGAACTGACTACCAGCAATGGTAGTAGAGAAATACCAAAAATAAATCTTGGTAGAGAAACCTGTTAAGGATAAGGGGGGGCTTAGTTAAATAAGAAAGAGAATAAAAAAACTGTAAAAAGATAACAAAAATAGTTAGCTGTTCACTCACAATACCCCAGAAGAAGTTCAAGCAATTGCAATCCCAAAAGTCTTGAAGAGAGGCAAACAAGATCTGGGGTACTGTAGTGGTCAGGGGCATTATGGGTAAAGGAGAAGCTTGAGAATCAGATCCTTGAATATTTACAAGGTGGCAGAGTTGGATCTGAGGATCGGATCCAAACCCATTCTTTGAGGAATGAATAAAAATGACAACATCAGATCTAGTATATCAGTTAATTGATTTATATTAAATTATATAGCAAGTCTGGGCATGATACACTGCCTTTCTGAAAAAATTATATTTAGTGAATGGACACACACAAGGCCTGCAACTCTGAAATCCTTGCCAGACTAATGCCTACTAAGAATAAAGTATTTCATGTATGAAATTAAAGGTCAGGAAAGGAGGCTGATTCAGAGGGAGGAAGTGTTAGTTTCTCCAGAATAAAATGAAGATCCCATGGAGGATTAGGAGAATTGAAAGGAGGACACAAGAAAAAGTCCCTCTCAAAAAAAGTTTTATATATATCTTAAGAGAGGCCACAGAAATAAATGTCATTCCCTGATAGCAGGTAGAAATGTCAGCAAGGTAAACTTTGACCAAGGAAAAAAACTTAGACCTAAGTCAAAATTCTATTAAACATATTCCAGAATAGGTCCATATTGTAATTTCAAGACTTATAATTGTGAGTTCCAGAATTATTTAGACATGTGTCCAAATAGCTTTAAGCTAATCAAACACCAGGTCGTGCTCCGAGATTAACACTTAGCTTAAAGCTATTTGGACACACATCTAAATTGGTTTGGTTGTATCAGTACAAGATACACGCAAGGGAGAGTCTTGGGGTACTGCTCTGATCATAGGAGCTTCCAGGTGCTAAGACAAAAATATGAGTTCCAGAATTATGAAAAAAAAATAAAATAAAGGAGAACAGCAAATGTCAACAACACTTGCTGCTCTCCTTTACATTTTATTTTTCTGGGGCATCTCCCAGTGGTGGGGGCTACAATCTCACAACCCTACTGCTTTACTAACTAATATTTACTAACTCTAAGATCACCATATCTTGGAGAAAAGGGAATATTCCAAGGAACAGCAATTTCAGACTTAATATATGTAAGTCCATATTTCACACATTTATTTTCATTACTCCATGATTAACACTAACGAGTCTTAAAATTACATTTACCTTGCAGAGTGCTAGGGACCAGAGATAAGAATGGGCTTAGTCTATTCACTGTGGCCCATGCAGCGAAGCAAGCCCATTTGCTATTATATGTTTTCCTGGTACAAGTTTGCTGGGTAAAAATAGGAATCTAGACCACCCTGGATGAAAAGAGTCCCTGGTCATCACTGGAACTGGGGAAATCATATACTTAACTTCTGAATGTGAAGGCCTGTGTGAGGCTAGACAGTTGGTGGACAAGAGGCTGTGGGAGGGTCTCAGGAGAATATGCACGTCCAAGAGATGAGACCAAAGTAGAGGACAAATGACTTAGTGGAGCCAAAAGATACTATCAAATGAGTTTGAATTTACTTATTTTGGCCTTCCTGAGGAATTCTGGGATAAAGACAAATGCAGAAAGGTATAAAGAAGGCCCATAGGCCACTTCTGGATGAGTGCATCCCTTGGGGATTCTCCCAGGGGAGGAATGAGAGAAAAGCAATTGCTGCATTTATAGTTGGACAGAGACACAAATAAGTCACAGCAAGGTTCCCCACTGGCAGAAGAGCTCTGAACTGTCAGTGGACAAAGGAAATATTTGTGTGGCAACAAAAGATTACAGCTGTTAACAATGACAAGACAACCCATTTCCAAATTCTCATGGTCTTCCAACAAAGATGGTAAGAATGTGTCCCTCTGCTTGCTTATGTATTTATTTAGTTAGTTATTTAGTTAGTTAGTTACTAAGCCACTGCCATGTTGTCAAACATGATAGCAGTAGAACTGATGGGAATAAAGTCCTGTCCTGAATCGCCTTCAAGGTGAGAAGGACAGCCCTGATATCTAGAATACTAATGTGCAGATTGTCCAGCTGGGCTGTCTAAGTACTCTCACACTCCAGAGCAGAGGCATCCATGGTAATTGTTGCCTTGAAGATCTGTGTCTGAAACAGTCTGAGACAAGTTACAATCAAGAGTTCACCATGAAGATAGTCCTTATATATTTTGAAAATCCTTACTGGAGCACCAAGTGGATCTGAAACTTGGGTCCACTCTATTCTGACAGCCCTTGAAGGGCCATCATGAACAGAAGTTATGATGCAGGGATTAGGGAAGTTATTGTGCATGCCAACTTTATTAAACTGCCCTGAGGAAATACAGGAAGAGCATCCATTATGGACATTTAAATACATGTCTACACAGAGGATAAAGAGATGTGGACAAAGAAGTCTCCAGATAAAGAGAATGGTCTTTGTCTAAAAAGATTTCAAGACTGCATAAACTACAGCACTGATGGTGGTTCCCTGGCATCTATATCATATCAAGTTTATTTGTTTACGAATGGCCATGCAAATTCTTTCCCGAGGAAAGAATTTGATTATGTGGCCGTTCACTGTTGTAAGCTTTCGATGCTTAGGTGTCGAAGTTTAAGCGTTTGACAACCCAAGCTGTCGATAATACAATAGGATCCTGTTCCCTGCTGCGTGAGGAAAGTAAACCCATTTTTTTTTTTTTTTGTCTGAGTGATAGAGATGCTTTCTGTTACTTGCTCCATTTTGTTTTCTGTTTTAAGATATCTGCTTGGCCTAATGATTTTGTTCTATGTGAAATTATCTAGGCTGCGCATTTCATGTGTTTTTTTTTCCATTGGTTAAATTGTCCGTTAAATTCTGGGCCTTTGTCTTTGAAAAGATTTCAAGCATGCATAAACTAAAGCACTGCTGGTGATTTCCTGCTGTGTTTTCCCAGCCACCCTCTCCTTTGTTGATCTGCTTTTTAAACCTGGAGATTTTAAGCAACCCACCCCTACTCTAAATTGAGCTTAATAAACTCTCCCCTTTCTACATTGCTGTTGATATTATTTATTTGATTTTCCTTGTGCTTATATTGAAAAAGTGCATTTTGCCTCCCATTGTATGTTCTGCTTGATCTGACTTCATTATCTAGCTAGCTGGTGGATAAAGTAGTGTATTTTTACATTCCAGCAAACACTTGTTTTTGCATCAAAAGAGGTCAGTGGATTTTCCATCTAGTGCACTGGGAGGTAGACTGGTCTGTTTAGATTATGAAAACACTTGAGATTTCTGAATGTAGTTTTATTGGCTGGATGGCTTATTAATCAGCGTATCTTATTTTTTTAGTGCCTTTACAAATTCTGTACAATTGAGTGGCTCTTGGTAATTTATTCAAAGCAAAGTACTTTTATTGAATAATCACACTTTTATAAGCTGTTTAAAGCATACTAATATAGCTATATATTTACGTTTGTTTGTGACAGCAATTCATACCTTTTAAGTTTGTTTGTGGTAGCATTTCACTCTGGACACTCCTTTATAGTGCTTTTACATTAGGAGGACTGAGATTATTCAGCTAGTAGCAGTAGGTTCATAGGTTCATAGATTCATAGATTAGTACTAGGCTAACTGCTCTTGTGGGCCATTTTAAGCCTAGCCAATTACCCCATGTGAGAACCAAACCTTGCACCTTGTGCCTGTAAGGCAGACATCTTAACCATTATGCCAACTTCCCACCCTGTGGTGGTCTATCTGAGCTGAGAGATGCACAAAGGGACTCAAGTATTTGTTTGCACTTCTCAGCACTTGATTTGCACTGCTCTGATACTTAGATAGCATAGACTATATTCAGACCTGTTGAATCTAGCCTGTTATTGATACACTTGAGCACTAAACCAACCATCTTACATTAAGACGTGCTTCCCTGCACTCTTGTGGCAGAAGAGTGTGGATCCAGCCTTGTCTGAGCTGGGGCTTGCCGGAGGAAAGTTCCTTGTGTGCTTTCCTATTGGTAGATTTGCTTAAAAAGGTTTAATTTTGCCTGAATTTAAGCCTCACATTTGTGTGGGTTTGCACTCTTTTAGGAGGAGCTGCTCTACATTTGCCTTCCTTTGTCGGAGGTCTAAAGTGTTTCTGCTTTAATCCAAGGCATCCAGGGCAAAAAAAAAAAAACAAGAAAATAAGTATATTTTATGATTCTTCTGCACTTTTTTGAAGTGTATTTTATCAAATTGCTGCATAATTTCGGTTTTACTGTTTCTGACTGCTTCATTCTCTGCACTTGATTTACACTGTTGTGATACCTAGATAGCATAGACTAGATTCAGAATTGCTGAATCTGGCCTGTTATTGATACACTTGAGCACTAAACTAACCATCTTACATTAAGAAGGGCTCCCCTGCACACTTGTAGCAGAAGAGTGTGGCTCCAGCCTGTCTGAGCTGGGGATTGCTGAAGGAAGGTTCATTGTGTGCTTTCCTATTGGTACATTAGCTTTAAAGTGTTTTAATTTTGCCTGTATTTAAGCCTTGCATTTGTGCACTGCAGCACACCATGCAATAGGGGTTAGCAGTGCCCTGTATAGATGCAAACACCTTGAAACTCAGTTTCTTTCTAGACATCTAACAGTGGAACCCTCCCAAGCTTCCCTACTGCAGTACAGGCAACTCAGCTGTGCAGTGAGCAGTGATTCTGCATTTATCCTCCATAGCCTTCAATAGAACAAGCGCCTTTGTTAGTCCTAGCGCAAAACTGGTCAAACTAGCCCATTTCCTTTCCTAATACTACATATGGCAAAAATCTGCTATAATGAACAGGCAGTTTCCCATCATTTCATTGGATTGGCCAGGCCGATTGAAGTGGGCATCCTGAGGCAATGTAGTAATTGCCTCATATAACTGACAACCACTTACTCCTAAAACAAACAAATACCTATGTGAGAGATGTAATTACACTATGAAATTGGAATCAATTGTCTCACGTAACAACAAACCAAACATCAAACAGGTTGTCAACACACATTTCACCTCTAACACAAAATGAGAGCATGACACATAAACCCACATATGCTGAAGTACTCACTAGAAGCCTACCAAAAGATCAGAGACCTCCCACATGTAAACCACTTGCACACACTGCTATGCAGATAAAAACTACTACACATAATAACACAAACACCAGTGTCTCAGCAAATAAGCCCCTAAGGCAAAGCACCTCAAAACCTAATGTCTTGGTCACAGGTGACTCCATAGTGAGACACACAGATGTCCCTCTCTCCAAGCTTGACAAGGAGAAGGTGACGGTCAGCTGCCTGTCAGGTCCTAGGATCCATCAAATCACACATGCACTCAAGTCACTCAACAACAAGTGCCATTATGACTCTGTCATAGTCCATGTTGGG
Source organism: Protopterus annectens (assembly GCF_019279795.1). Taxonomy (NCBI): domain Eukaryota; kingdom Metazoa; phylum Chordata; order Ceratodontiformes; family Protopteridae; genus Protopterus; species Protopterus annectens. The sequence continues at coordinate 1,333,695,474 of NC_056732.1, forward strand.
GTGAATGACTTCAGATGTACCTAGGGTTGCCAGCTTTCTTTGTGGCTAAAACCGGACTAAGGTCACGCCCCTTGCAGCACCCATAACCCCGCCCATTCCCACATTCCCACACCCATGCCCCCCCCATTTGCCCCATTCATCGACACATGGGAACGCTTCTTTTTCTGCTTTCTATTCTTTCAGCGATTTCTCCCAGCTGCCATAAACACAACCATAAAACTCACTCTCACTCTGCTCTCTGTTTTTATTCTAGTTCTTATAGATATTTGGATTTAATTTTTTAATTTTGGTTTAAAATTTTTATATTTAACTACTGATACATATATACACATATGCCAAATAAAGCAAAACAAGTCTCACAGAAAAAACAGACTTAGCATTAAAACTACTTCTCACATCTATCTAAACAGCATTGCACAACAGCATTTGTTGTTGTTTGGTTTAGGAACATATGATGACAACTTAAAAATGACATGAAAAAATTGGCATATAACAGCAATCATATCAGATAACATAACAGACTTGAAAATGTATAGCATGGTCTGAAAATATACATTTAGTAACAACAATACATAATGACACAATTGGTCTTTTGAAAATTGAAAATATAGTTGTATATTGTATTTACCTCACCCATTCTTCTAATTCTTCTAAGTAGTATTTATCATTTGTAATCATGCTGCCTTTAAATGCTGGCTTCTGCTTCCCCCGCACTACGGAAGTGAGCTCCTTGAGCTCTCATCCGACACTGCTAATGTTAACCCTGAGGACTGAGTGTCTTCCGCGATGTGACACATCAGCGCCAATGCCGCAAAATAAAAAAAGTGCAACCCTAGATGTACCTCTCTGGACTATATGAAGAGAGACATGACTGAACTCTCAGATTATGTGTCCCAGGCAGATATGATTCTAACCCAAAGCAGCATTCTACCTTCACGCAGGATGATGTCACAATATAAACAAAAAATTATCAACTTCAACAATTGGCTCAGCTTGTGGTGTCAGCCCAGGGGGATCCAGTATCTGTCAGCCTGAGAAGACATGGTCAACAGGCCAAGCTGCTTTGCCAGAGATGGTCTGCACCTGTCTCCGCTAGGCTTTCAGAACTGGCAAAGGGGCTTGCCTCCCCACACAGTGCCTTTTTTAGGCAATGTCAAAACAACAAAAATTCCAACGTAACAAAATCCACTCGAGAAAAATGCAAGGTTCTGCTGTTTAATGCTAGGACTCTAAACATGAAACTGCACTCCCCTGGAAGCACCTCTCACGTTGGAAAACTCTGACATCTCTGCAGTCATTAAGACATAGTTCAGGTCCATGGACAGCTTCCCAGTCAAGTAAGACTACAATGCCTTTCACATGTTTAGACCTCAAAATGAGCATGAAAGAACCAAAGGTGGAGGTATATCCATCTTCATTAAAGCCCAAGTACACCTCACAACTGGTCATACAGTACGACTCTCTCAAACTACTCCATATCCAATTAACTACAGACAAAATACCCTACCTCATCATTGCTAGCTATAGATCCCCCACCATTAACCAAGAAAAGCACACCGCCTACCTGGATTTATTGGAGTCACTCTCCATACAGCCCAACACCATAGTCAAGGGAGATTTCAACTATCCTTCCATCAAATGGGCGACATGCATGAGCAAGAACATGCTTTCCCACAGTTTCCCAGACTTTGTCAATACAAATGCTCTGAAACAGATAGTCTGCACACCCACAA